>NC_056731.1:52567728-52615228 GCF_019279795.1 Protopterus annectens | reverse complement strand
CTTTGGTTACTTGGAACAAAAACAGGGAATTAAGTGTGACTTTTTTTAAAAGCATGATTACAGGCTGACTCTGAGAAAACTTTGTTGTTTATTAAGAAAGGCAGCATGTTTTAATTACCTGAGCATGTCCTGGTGTCCTTTTCTACCCTCTTTGAGGAGTACAGGAGACAGTGTAGGTGCAGGCATCTACAGCCAGTGCCATTGCTGACTACATTGTTATCACATATTTCCACTGTTTGAATGGAATTGCTTATATTGTGTTTACTCTTTATAAGTTTAATTACTGATTTCATTATGGTACAATTTCATTATTGTACAATGTAGTTTGTGCAAGCACAAAAACACCATTCAGAGTGAACCACTTACTGTCCTAAAGCTACATTGTCTTAATGTTTGCAAACTTAGTATGGATTAACTATGCACAACTTATTCTCTGAACCGTACCAAAGCACGTCATGTTCTATCCTGAACTAAGATGATCATGCAGGAAGGGTAGGGGACAGGAGAGATGTTGTTTTCTTTAACTAACATTAATCAGATCCCAACTTCTAAAACAATGCAACCACTCTTTGTGGTGAACTTGTTACGTAAAGTCAGCCACTTGTCTTATTCCACTGCTAGTTTTCTAATGTCGATGTTTCATGTTGTGCCACTGACAAAGGAAAAGAAGCCTACTGCACTTGGCTACTATGGGTTTCATATAGTTTCATTGATTTAAGGCCATCAGTATTTGGTCATGCCACAGATTATTTTTTGGTATCTTTCCCCTCCACCGAACTGCTGACTGCCAAGCCATCCCCAGTCATGCTTGAGCCTATTTGTTCTCAAGCAGTGAGGTGGTTGTTCTTTCCAGACTTTCTAGGGTGAGAGCTGTTCAGGTCTGCTATCATCCAGGCATTGGGGAGTTAGTGATGTCACTGATATCACAGCAATGAGGGCATTACTTAGTCTGTTAAACTAAGCTCACCAGTGGTTGTGACCACTTACACCCCTATGGTGTGTGCATGTGTTTTCCTCCCTATGAATCTAACAAAGTCTGTCATCAGCAGCTTGTGTGATCACATCCATGGTTGTCTGTGGTTTGGCCCTAAACCAAGACCTGCCTACACTTTTACTCTAGCTGCATAGCACACCACAGTCATATAACAGCTACCATAACTTACCTGTCATAGCAAAATGATATAAACCTGGAGATGACTCCTAGTGAATAATACAGTGATACATAATATATTACGACAGAAGTGTAAAAATAAAGATTGAAATAAATATGTTCAGAAGCAGGGAACCATGCAGTTCTTTACCCTGGCTTTGAATTGTTACTAGAGAGCCAGGTAGAATAGCCTTTCCTCCTTCATTTTGTAATCATTTATTTTTAACATGTTTTTCATGTGGATCATTCTTGCTGCTGTAACCTTTGGGAGCTGTGCCACAAAGAGTAGTCCAAGCTAAGCAGCCCCCCCCCCCTTCAGCCAGGTTTAAGTCACCTGTTAACTTACATTCCTGCTATAAAGGTGATGTACACCTAACCATTCTTAGCTTTTTCTTGCAGTATTCAGCAAATGCACAGTGCATCATTTGCTAAAGAAAAAGCATACATTTTCCATTGGATCCAGGTCATGACTGAGAAGCTTTTTATCTAGATGTCTGCTGGTATCTTCGAGTAAAAATTTGAAGATGTCTTTGAGGCATCTCGACCACAAGGAAGTCTTGGCTATGACCATCAGAGATGATCCAGCACTAGGCAACCTAGACAGTTCTCTCGGGCCTGCTGGCCATAAACTGCCACATTTAATTTTTAATTAAAACAATTTAAAAAAAATGACATTTTTTCTTTAAGGACATACTCTGCATCTGACCTAGTCTGTGCATGCATCTGTAGTTTGATGCACTTACGCTTAAATATTGGTGCTTTCCCTTTCCTGCTGCTGCTTTGCACATAGAATTTAAACATGGAGTAATAATGATGCTTGCTGCCATGAGCACATTCCTTCAGTAGGTGTGTGGAGAACTACTGCTCCTTGCTGCTATTACAGACAAGCCAATTTTGTGTGTGTAATGTCCTACTTAGGGATGGCAGGTTACTTAATTAACTTACTCAGGCTCAAACCCTGTACCTTGGTTACAGGAACCAAGAGCCTGATAATGTATACCAACTACCAGACTACTCAAGTGTTGTGAATTTCAATGCATATTCAAGGAATGTGAGTTCCACTGCATTTTCAAGGAATTTAGTTTTATTGTGTTTCAGGGGAAATGAGTTTCATTGTATTTTCAAGGAATTGAGTTTCACTGCATTTTTCAGGAAGTGTGAGTTTTGGTATATGTGAGTTTCAGTGCATTCTAAAGGAATTGTGAGTTTCAAGGGAAGAAATGTTTACCATTGCTCATGCTAAGACTGTTTTCAATGTGCAACTGTTTTGTTTAGCAAGTGGTCATCAGTGTTCATGCTAAAGAATTTGAAACAGTGTTAGTAGCATAACAGGTAACATATTTGCCTTTGGTGCAGAAGGCTGAGGGTTCTACTCTCTCACCATGTAGATGAAGTGCTGATCTCGTTCTGCACTTTAAGAGGGGGTGGGGATCCTGCACTCCTGAGTGTGTCCTCCTTTGGATGAAATGGCTAGTAGCTATGAACCTGTTGTCAGTTTGGCAGCCATTCTGTATTGCAATATTACCAGCGTATCATTTTTTTTTTTGTTAATGCAACATAGGCTATTTGCTCTTCAAGGGCAGCAGGCAATGAATTTGTAGATGAAACACTGAAATGTAAATTTGATTGTCAGCAGCAAACTCTTTATTTGTTGCAGGTCTCTTTAATGTGGAATTAGTCAGATGACTTACTTCTGCTTAGATTGGGAATATTGACTGATATTGGTGGATTGTAATGACAGAAGTTTGAATGGCCTTTTATGGTTGAAATGTTCTGAAATGGGTAGCATTGTCATTATTGGTTCATATGTTTGTTTCATTGCTTATTAGAAGAATGTTCAAAACTACACATTTAAAACACAAAAAGTGGTGTTGCATTATACAAGGAATCTAATTTAGTACAATCAGAAAGGTGAATCAAAGGACACATGCTTGTCTGCATGGTGCTAAAATGTGTGCAAGGGGCCTATGATTTGAAAACAGCCCAAAAGTAAACTTAATTTGCCACTGGCCAGATGCATTTTCTTTGGATGTGGGTTTCAATGCTGTTTCAGTGAATGTGAATGTCAAGGGCAGAGAAGTTTACCCTTAATGCTAAGTCTGTTTGCATTGTAAGACTGTATTGTTTTGTTTAGCAAATGTTTGTGCTACAAAATTTGAAATAAACATTTTAAATTAATTCCAAATATCTGTAATCATTGTAGAAGTAAAGAAAAAAAATAGTATGGACACTGTCAGTTTTGAACAGTGTTTAAGGTAACTGGGGAGAAATAGCCAAGGAATGGGACACTGGAATATCTTGGGGCGGGGGGCTGATCCCTTACCCAGTCTAGAGCCCCATTTGACTATGATCCGATTCTGATGACTGTCACTACTGAGAGTAGCAGGTATAGTTGCAGTTGCTTGATTTTACAGGCACAATCAGTGCATCTGTTTTTTTTTTTAAGGATTGGAATATAACAGTAGCTTGTGAAAGCCTAAGACTATTAGGTTGAGACATCAGGCTATCCAGGTCTACATGAATAAAAATAGGCTGGACATAGCTTGTTAAGCCTGTGATGTCTTAAGGCTCTCTTGCTTGTCAGTTGGCTCTGGCCAAGAAATCCATGGAGTTACATCAGCACCACTGAGATCCTTGAGCATCTGTCGCTCTCAGATGTCTGCCATAACTGTGGACTCTGGTACTCATCCTTGGAGGCCACCATGCCATTGGCTTCTATCATGTTTAACCAGATAGAAGGAGCAGTGGAGTCTATGGGAGCAGATGAGAAGATGTCTGCTCATGTATTGCAGCAGCTGAGAAGATGTCTGCTGTTGTACTGCAGCAGATGAGAAAATATCTGTTCTTGTATGGGAGCAGATGAGAAGATGTCTGCTCTTATATGGCAGCAGATGAGAAGATGTCTACCATTATATGGCAGCAAATGAGAAGATGTCTGCTCTTGAGCGTTACAACCTTATAAAAGAAGGAGAAGGTGTTAAGCCTTTGGTAATTGGTAAGTAGGATATAAATGTGACTAGAAAGCTAGACCCCAGAGATGTCCCCTTTTGGGGTCCCAAATCCCCAGTGGACACATACATCAGAGGCTTGGACTTCAGCCAAGCCTATGCTGCTGCTTGATGGGTCACTACCCTCTTGTCCACCCGTTCCCTACCCCACCTCCCCGACAAGACTAGATTATGCTGGCTGAAGGATTTTTGCAGATTCTACAAAGTTTACAGCCTGACTCAGAGAAGCCTACAGACCCTGGCAATGGAATAAGGGAGAAGTGTACTGCTAAGAGTTCTATCATAGCATGGCTGCCCTTAGGCAGAGGATGCAAAGGACTACAGAGGCAGCAGAACTATCATTATGTCCAGAAGGATTGTGGGATTGTGGCATATACATTAATATCTATGTGGCAGTATGATTGTTCCATGACATCACTGCATACATCTCAAAAATTAAGAGGAAAAAACATCTAACTTCAGATTGACTGCAGAACCACTGGAAGACGGGGACTGTGTTCTTGTATTCACTTTTGTATGAAGAAGGACAGGAAAAAGGAGCCTTTTGACCAGAGAACAGGCCTGAAGTATACTGTATGTGTTTAAGATAGTTCTGGAAAAAAAAATCACACCATGAACTTCAGCTCAGAAATATAAATCACACAGTAAACTGTGTGAAATGGTTCTAAGATAATGAGTTTTTTTGGCTATTGAATTTATAACACTAAAATGCACGTTGAGAATATTAAATAGGCTTATCTGAAGTGATCTATCCTATGTTACCATGAAATGTATTTAACAGGCATATGTTTTGTCACTATTTTTACTGCGGTAGCGTTGTCGCCTCACAGTAAGACGTTGTCCTGTTCGATTCTAAGCTAGAGTGTCGTCTGTGTGGAGTCATGCATGAATGGGCGTACCTTCGTTGAAGGTTGTGCGTCAGAGCTGGCAATTCGGCACGTAAAAATCTACTGCCAATCATTAGCGGACCGGAGTTCCGCTGTGGCGACCCATAACCGGGAAAAGCCAAAAGACACAACAACAACAACATGTTCTGTCACTATTTTTCAATTTACTGTGTGATATGTTATGCTCTAGTTGGAAATCTGTAAGCAATTATGTAGAGCATCAACATTTTGAGTGGAGAAGGCCAGATGATTGAAGAAATTTGTTCAAGAGCTGTTTGTTTTGCTGTGTTGTTTTAGTCAGATACTTTCTACAAACATTAGTATAAAATGTCAGTGCTGTAGTATTCACACAAGTCCCTAACATTAGGATTAGAGTTACGGTTTCTATAGTTACACCAACTATGCTATTATAACTCTGGAGTGAGTCATTGTGTAATGGTCTTGTGCAGTTGACTATTCAGTCTCATAAAAAGGGCAACCATCACATTTTTAGAGATGTTATTGCTCCCTGATACTTATACCTTTTCTTAGGTTAAAGCATCAGTGAATATTCCATCATTTACACAGCCCCAAAGGTGGTGCAGAGTTTTTCAACCTAAGACCATCTATACCCACACACATTTGTCTAGAACTCTGCTTACTGTGGAGGATATCACCTCACCTCTGTAAGGGGTATTCCCTCCAAGCAGCCGTACCCCTTCCCCTGCACGAGAGATGGTTCCCCTACTGTCCCACCAGGGAAATTGCACTAGCTATGTGCACCCACAGGTAAACACAGCCCTGCCTGTCTTCTTGGAGAGGTGAGTAGGAACACACTGTCTGGCTACTTCACTGCCAAAGCCACTAATCAAACCCCAGTTATCTGGTCACAGTAAATAAGGGCTCCATCACCTTGCACCAGTCCCAGATGTGCTAATTTTTAAAGAGCTCTTTGTTTTCTCATGAGATTATTATTATTATTATTATTTTGTTTAGTTTTTTTTTTTTTTTGGGGGGGGAGTACATAGTCCTGTTGTGCTGGTTAGAGGTACCAACTGTTAAGGCTCTTTATTTTCTGCAATATTATTATTAAACATTTTAAGCATAAGAAAAACAAAACAGTGTGAGACCTTGATTAACTAGAATAGCCTTATTTTACACATTTTGCTGTTGCTGTAATAAAAATGCACTAAAATACTCAGCTGTTTGGCATAGATGGATGTACCCCTGACTACAACCAAGATGACCCAAATTCAGTTAGTGGATTAGGTGCCAAAAGAGCCAGGCAGGGGGAGGTGGGCATCCTGCACTAGGACGTTATCAGAGTTGTATATGATGCCAGTGGCTGTAGGACAGGAGGATATGGGCATTGTGATCCCAAGCTGGTGATGCAAACCCTCATGCAGCATGTGTATTTATGCACATATCAAGGGGAGGGCATATGACACCCACAGAGTGATGTGGGTGCCAGCATCAGCCACCAGGGGAAAAGTTAGGGCCACAATAAAAACACCCCTCATGGCTACCTATGTGATGGCCCCTTCACAGATTGCGGTCACCCTGATAATGGAAAATGAATGGGCAGTGGATGCTTGATGGCCACTGGACAGGCACAGGAGGCAGAATAAAAATGTAGAAAAAATAAACTATTACAATACTCTGTGTCATTAAGCATAATACCAATGTTAGTGTAGTTGTATATGTACATGTCTCTGACAAAACTTTAGTAATAACTTTGTATGGATGGTGCAGTGGCGCAGCAGTTTGCATTGTTGCCTCACAACAAGAGGTTCTCTGATTTGACACTCAGCTGGGATGCCTTGTATGTGGAGTCTGCATGTCCTCTCCGCATTCGTGTGGGTTTCCTCAAGGTGCTCCAGTTTCCTCCCACATTACAAAACCATGCATCTGGAGCATTTCTTCTCGGGCCTCCGCAGAAAATTGGCTTGTTCCAAGTCAGACTTTCCTGGTAAACAAATGTTAGATAAATAAATAAATAAAAAGCTTTTTAACTTTTAAGCCTACATACTACTCTGCTTTCTGTGATCAGGCCAATCAGCATTCAGTCAGTTTAACTTATTATGTGTTGAATATCTTAAGAATCAGTCCCTTTACCTGAGAAACAGATTCTCAGCATACTGCATTGCCCTTTTATCCTCCTGTTGCTAGCATGCTGACAACACCACCTTTTATGAAAGCTGCCATGATGTAACAATTAGGGCCAAGAAAGAAATATCAGACTTAGTTATGATCAAAAATAGGTTTTACTCTTGCCAAAACAGAATTCTGGTGATACCGATCTTGTATAACTGCTACCCATACGTAAGGTTACCATATGTCCTCTTTTTGGGCTCCTGTCCGGGTGGTTTTTGAAAATTCTGCGATTTGTAAATCGCACAATTTTCAAAAACCAGACATCCCTATTTCGGAGTCTTTCCTCCGCTTTTTTTTTTTTTTTGATATACCGGTATACGAGCTAATCAAAAAACGGAGCTCTGTTCAATGCGGATAGGGTTACCATATTTGGTTGCATGTGAAAGGGGACGAAAAAATTTGTGAAAAGCAAAAAAAAAAGGTCTTTATTCTTGTAGGACTAAAACTAAAGACCTTTTTTTTTTTTTTGCTCCCCTCTTAGCTTGAAGAGCAAAAAAAAGGTCTTTCATCTTGTCTTTAATGCATTTCAGAGTTAAAAGACAAGTAGCTCCGTTATATGAGCCAATCAAAACCTCGCACAGCGGACCCTCTTCTGTTCAATGTGGAACATCAAGCAGTTCCACATTGAACAGACCTCCGTTTTTTGATTGGCTCGTATACCGGTATATGAGCCAATCAAAAAAAAAAAAACAAAGCGGAGGAAAGACTCTGAAATAGGGATGTCTGGTTTTTGAGAAAAGGTGAACAATCAAAAAGCAGAGCTCTGTTCAGTGTGGAACTGCTTGATGTTCCGCATTGAACAGAAGAGGTTTTGATTGGCTCGCATACCGGCATATGGGCCAATCAAAAATCACCAAACATGGAGCTACTTGTCTTTAATTCTGAAATGCATTAAAGAAAAGACTGAAGAATTTTTTTGCTCTTCAGTCACCTAAGAGGGGAACAAAAAAAAAAGTCTTTAGTTTTAGTCCTACAAGAATAAAGATGTTTTTTTTTTTTGCTCTTCAGCCCTAACAGGACAAAATAATATGTGCTGGTAACAGCACATATTTTTTGTCCTCTTTTACATACAACCAAATATGGTAACCCTACCCATATGTATGATGGCGCACAAACACTTCAAAGTCCACATGAGCTGATTAGTTCTTTGCTTCTTTGCTTATAAGCCGCACTTTCCACTTAAATAACAGTAGATTATTCATTTTTCATCAGATAGGCCCACTAAATCCAAGTGCCTCTATTCAGGACTAACCTGGCAGTATACCAATCAAACTGCAGACATTGAAAATAAGAACAAAGGCCCCTGAAAAGTAGGTACAGGCCTGAAATCTTGACATTTAATTTGCATAACATTTGAATACCACATAGCACATAACTCTTCCAAATTCCAGTAGGAAGGTGAGATACTACTCAGAAATATACTTTTAGAGAATAAAGAGCGACAAAAATTGTGGAAAAAATACAAGCGCATTATCAAAGAGACAGCGTAAAATCTATAGACTTCAATGAACTGAATTGGAAAATTCTACCACGCAAGATCCTTTATTTTCCTTCAGAAAAAAGGAAGATGTAAGATGTGTGTCCTCTTTCTTTTAAGTTATTGGCGCCACTAGTATGTTGGTCATATAAGTGTAGTTTTCTGTGCACCAGACAGCTTCAAAAATCATGTGCAAGGAGAGGGATTCAGATAATTGTGTGAAAGGGTAAATCAAGCCTGGAAATAGGGACATACCTACACAAATAGGGACATCCAGTGCAGGGGTGAATCATGCCTAAAAATAGGAACATTTCTCCAAATTAGAGACAGTTGAGATGCCTGCCTGGCAACGGTGTCTGCTTAAGGGACTTGCACAGACTCACAGAGTGTACGCATTGTGAAATCATATCCAGGACTGCAGGATAATGGTCAGTGAGAACTCAATGCAATTACCCTTCGAGCTGTACTGCCACAGTATATACAATTCTCACATTTATAGGTTCCTATCTTCTCCTTGAGAATCACCTTATATTTCCTGTTTTCCCTCTTCTGAGAATCATCTCACTTTTGTCTTTTTTTGACATCTCTTTGAGAATGACTTCACCTTTGCCCTGTACATTCCAGTACTGTTTCAGTTTTTTTGTATCATTTGAGAACTTTACTACACAAAAGGTCAGTTTTCTTTTGTAGTTTGCCAGTTGTGATCTACCCTGGAATTAGTACAGCCCCAGATATGTGTATAATTTAGTAGAGTGCATTTCCTTACTAACTGATTATCTGAATATTCAATCTGTCAGCTTCCTGGTGATGACCCTCCAGTATGTGTTCTAGCTACATTCTTTGTTTTTTTTTTTTTTATGTGATCTGCTGGAAGTAACTTTCCCAGAAATTGATGCCTTAGATATCTTATTTGTCTCCACCAGTCTGGAAATGTAGTTTACTGTTCCTATATATGGAATGGTATGCCTACTCATTCCATGCCATTAATCTGGAGTAAGAAAATAAAATCTGTAATAATGTCAGTTTTATACCCATCAAGTAACGTTGTTTGTGATGTTGTCATGAGCTTCCATTAGTGGCAAGATAGTTACATCTTCCAGCAAGAGCCATACCTACAGCTAAGAATATTCATATGTACGCTGTTGCAAAGTTTCTTACAACTATTTTTGTGATGAGTTATTGCACAACTGTGCATTCAGGTAATGTGATCTCTCCATATCCCCTTGAAAACATTTTCTTGTTGCCATTTGTGCAGACCTGGTTACATGGGTCAGTAACCCCACCTTAATATGGCTGGATGGTCAGGGGTTGAGGATCTTATGTGGCTTAGAATGACAGAGTTGCCAAGTTAAGAAAAAGTCAAGTTTCCTCCATGTAGTATTTTGAGATGCCACATTTTGTCAGCTTTACAGAGTATGCTAGACTGGAAGGAGGCATAACAAATGTACCTAGCTGCAGTATGACACTTAGTGGGTTGATAACACAGCAAGCTACATCCTAATATATTGACTATATCTTCTGGAAATCATTTAGTTTTTGCAGAAGCAGTTCTGACTGCACAGAAAGACACTCTAATTTCTTGACAGTAACAGATTTTCCTGCCTGTGCAATTAAATGTTCTCACCACAAGACTCAGTTTATGTTTCACCAAGCCTTTCTTAAATCTATTTTTTTTCCTTTCTTCTGGTTTTCTTGTCATGTTTTTGGTATTTAAAACCTTTAACCAAGATGAATTCACATATTTAAGAAGACACTTATCTTGCAAGAAAGAAACAAAAGGATAGACTTAACTATTGCAAAGTTTAACTTTAATATATTTCAAAAGACAGCAATTAACTGCATTACTTTATTTCCTAACCCCTGCCTTGTTTTCAAAATAGTAGCTTTGATGTTTACTGCAAAGCTTAACTTTGATGTATTTTTATTGTGTGGTAAAAAAGTAATCACTTTGAGAACCTTGCTCCAGCTTTATTGTCAAAATAAATATATTTAGAATTTTATTTTCCTGTATCCAATCTGAAAAAGTGACCAAATTGCTAGTTCATGATAATCGGTTTTACAAAATATGATTGTAGGAGTTATATTGAAGGTTACATCATTTTATGCACATATTTACTTGTTTTTACAATGCGAAACAAACGTCCACAGTTTGGCATATTACTAAATAGATTTTATTGCTAAAATCTTCCTTTAAAGAACTAGTTCAACCACACCCAAAAACTAAAAAAGTTTTTCTTTATATTCTGTTCCTTCTTCCATCACTGTAAATGGTTGTAGTTATTTTGTAATTTGTTATACCACAAAATGTCTTGATGGGGGAGGCTTCCATTCTGCATAATTTCATTTTGTGGCCAAGCTTTTGATACCCCTAATGACATTTTTTATGAGGGTACAGAGTACACTGTTTTGAGGACAACCACGTGCTGTAATATCTCACACCACTGATTTACAGTGAGTACTTTTGATTTCCTACATTTTGACTGTTTCTGGTATGAGGATATGTTTTTCTTTGGCAGTGACATTTTCTTGTTAAGGCCTACTTCTTATGTAGTATTTTAAGCTGCATTTGACTGTTAGCTTTGAAAGACTAGCTTATTTAATGTATTTAAATGCAGACCTAGAGTTCCAAATCATAATTTTCTTTACTTTTAATGGTGGAAAAAATCTGAGATCTAAGTACATCTCCACAGCCTATGTGACATCATAGAAATTTTGGCAAAAAAAAAACAAAACAGAAGTACATAGCATGAGATTTTACAATAAGTCATATTGTTGGGTAATGAAACAGCTTCAGACAGAAAGCAGCAAGAGTACTACTTAAATTGTGTTCTAGTTGTATGTGGCACTCTTGGAATCAAATTAAAGGAAAAGAAAGGAATCTTATTTTGAGAATTTCTTGATATTTTTAATTAAGGAATGCTTTCATCTTAAGAGAAAATTATATTTATTGCCATAAATTTATCCCCAGAGCTGTAGCTAGGGAGTCAGGAACCTTGAACCCCTCCCCCCCCACACTCCATAGGGCCAGATTTGTGGACTTGAAAAAAAAATTGAAATCAAGTCAAGGAACAAAACAAAGACACAAAAAAAGGTATGTAAGGATACCCTGTTGTAAATTGGTGCACGCATGTTAACAAAGCTCCTTGTTACAGTCTGGAAATTAAACTGTATAAAGAAACTCCTTGCTACATTGCTGCTGTGGTTGGATTCATGATCAGTGATCATGGCTGCTTAAAGTCCTTTTGGGACTGATCCTTTTTTGATTGGTACTTACACTAAAGTGCCAGTGCCACACTTGAATGCTTGCATAGTGTCTAACACCCTGCTGTATTTATCCTGTATGTGTGTGTGTGTGTGTGTGTGTGTGTGTGTGTGTGTGTGTGTGTGTGTGTGTGTGTGTGTGTGTATTTCTGTGTTTGTTTGCATGGCTTATGTAGGAGTGTAGGTTTTTCAGAGAAGACAGTTCCAGTTCACTCTTCACTAAACTGTTTAACATGTGTACACATATTTTCTATTGAAGTTGTAGGACCACCGTCTATGTTCACTTGTAGTAATATTTTGTATCCCCGTAGTAGAGATGTAGATTGATATGAGGTCTAACATGTCATGTTCAGCTCATTTTGTCAAGGCAAGTCAGCACACATTTCAGAAAATGGCCATTGCTTTCATATCTTTAAACATCATTGAACCACATTTTTTGGCTACACTTTGCCCCACTGTCTGCTGATCATCATCACTTTCCTGTCCAATTGTTCTTCATCAGAACAGCAAGGGTTGACCAGAAGGGGCCATCATTAAGACAACAATATGGGTTTTCTCATGTTGTTTCTGCTTTATGTCCTAACATCTCTCTCATCCACTCAGCTGTATAAGGGAAGGGAATGTGCAATGATTCGATGGTGAAGGATGTTTCCTTATTCCACACAGGGTGTGCTCTTCTTGCAGACCCACTCATCAACCCCAAAGCATGGGAAATTTTTTCCCTGGTTTACTCAGCATGCCGCTTGAGAGTATGCATCACTCCCCACCCAGCAGGAGAGATGAACTGGCCATACCTCTTTAATCCCCTCCCTTTCTGCCTGGCTGCTTCAGTGATAGGGCTGCTAATCAAACCCAGATTACCTATGTTACTGTCACATCTCCATCCCAGTAAACTATGGGAGCTATGCTGTCACTGAACCACATTTTGAATACATTATTGTAAGCGCATCTCATGAACACTGTAGCTTTTATAATGCATTGCCATCTTTTGAGTATTTTACCAGTGTCATTTCATGAAGGAATTTGTAATATGTATTTCTTTAAAATCCTGTACAAAAGTGGTAAAAATTGCTAGTAGTGTGAGAACCCCATTTCTTTGAATTTCATCATAAATACATCCGACTGGAGTTAATTACAGAACTATATACTTCACTTCCACCTGAAGAATTGTGTATTTCAAAATACTTTTGAGAATGCATACATCAATATATGCCAACTTTGATGGAGTACACATTTTACTGACAGCTTTTTTTACAGTGAAAACAATTACTACTTCTTCAACAAGAGCTGAATTTACATACATATAATTTCCAATGCATGCTTCAGAGTTGAGATTAAAGTCAAGGCAGAATGTTTTTACAGGACAAAGCTAAGAGAAAAAAAACTTCAACTGCACAAAAGTTTTATTTTTATCTTGTAAAACTTAAACTGCAGTCACTTTATATTATGAATGTACTACCACTGCACAAGGGTTAAGTGCACATCAACTCTACCTTTCATACGTTGTGTCAGTCACATGCAGATAAAGTGTTTTTAAAACAGAAGTTGAGAAAGGGGCTGAAGAGTATTTTGTAATAAAAGAAGTCATAATAATCTAAGCTGTACAACATATCTGCTAGGCTGCTGTTAGCTAGCATGGTGCTTTTTCATTTTCCTATATTTAGAAATAAATTTGTCATGGTTTTATGTTGCACCATTTGCTGTTTTACAGTAGCAGTGCTTTTTCTGAATGTTATAATTTTAAGCATCAATGAAGCTGTGCCAAGACAACAAAAACAAAATCCTGCCTTTAATAACACAGCAGAATAAAACTGGATGAAATCAAGGCTGTGAACATGACCATTTTCAGTGTTTCTTTTCCCTTCTTGGATAGACAACCAAGCTGTAGAGAATCATATGTGCATGATCCCAGACTGGAATGATATTCTTTGGCAATATTTAAATAAATATGGACCCACGAATGTATTGAGTCAATGAGAAGCAAGACTTTTACATTACAATATAAATTAAAACAGGCACTGTTGGCAGATTACACAGCGGTGAATAAGTAAGCATTACTGCCTGACAACATTTGATTCTCTAGGTTCTAAATGGAAATGCCTTTTGTGTAGAGACTGCACATCTTCATGTTTCCTGTTAAATTTTTGCCATTTGGTCCGATTTCCTCCCACATTTCAATGATATACCATAAATAATTGGGCATTCTTCCAATTACCAGCTGGTGGGTGCACTGTGTGAGAACTAGTGTGTGCATTGCCTGTCCTGGGTATGTTCCTCCGTTTTTTGCTCAGTGAGTAGTGGGCTAGTCTCTTTGTTTCTGAATGACCATAAATTGGATTGGGCAAGTAACTGGAAAATGAATAAGTAAATGAATGGCATTGTTGGTTGAGAGGAGGCTTGAGAAGTTAGGCAGAACAACTCCCATTAAGTATGTTGTACAGGTAGTTACGGAGAAGAAAGGTCTGCAGCAGTGGATAGTAACGTGGGAGTCCACTGTGTACAGAATAGCTGGAGTACAGGAAATGAATGTGAGCTGTTTGGGATAGAAATGTTTAGTGGATGTACAGAAGAAGGTAAATGGAAGGAGGGACAGTATATGCAGGTGTGTGATTTAGGGATATAAATTGCCAAAAGGGAGGGGCCTGGTTTATAACAGCAGAAGCAATGAACCTTAGATATCAGGCATTGGAAATTAGATTTATTCTTACACTTATGGACTTGGAGCTTTTCTTCCAGGCAGCACTACCTGTGCCCAGATGGGCTATTCCGGTAAACAACTGCCAATAAGTAAAATAAGTCAATAAATAAACAAAATGAAATCAATGCACTTTTCACAACAAAACCAAAATAATGTATGTGGTTGTGTCATTAATAAATCATCCCTTAACCATAGTCATATCAGCAGTAGGATGCACAAAATATCTTTTCCTTCATGCAGTGCTAGTCTTACCATTATTAGTGTTCAAAGTAGCATCTAAATTGATTTTACTGTGAGTTATAACATGAGGGAGAAAAGAGAAAATGAGTTTACAGAGTAAGAGTGTTGTATAGGTTTTAGGAGATGTAACATGCTACTTTGAAATAATGTACTGCTGAAACATGTCTTGCAATAAAAATATTTCCCTTACACCTTTGCAGGAAATTTAGATATTCTGTAATCCTCATTATATTAAAATAAACAAAAGTTGGCTAGCTATGCAGAATGAATACTTGTACAACATACAAAAAAAATTGTGAAAAATAATGCATGTGATTTTTTTCTTTTTTAAAAATATTTTTTATTTAAACTTTATGTTAACCAAAAAAATACAATAAATTCGGCTTTTTACAGTGACAGTTATTAGATTACATTTGGTACAAATATGACTCTGTCATTGTACATGTGGGTGTGAATGACCTGAGACGTACCTCCCTGGACTACATGAAAAGAGACATGGAGGAGCTCTTGGATTATATAACCCAGGTGGGTATGGCCCTAGCCATGAGCAGCATCCTACCATCACCCAGAATGATACCACAGTACAAGCAGAAAATGTTTGATTTCAACAATTCGGTAAGTTTCTGGTGTCATTCTAAGGGGATCCAGTATCTGTCTGCTTGGGATGACATGATTGACAGACCTCGATGCTTTGCAAGAGATGGCCTGCATCTGTCACCTCTGGGCTTCCGGATACTGGCCAAGGCTCTTGCCACCCTAAGGGGGTGCCTTTTTTAGGCGATGTTCCAAAGACCAAATTACCACCATAATAGCTACAAACAAATGCAATCTGAGAGTCATGCTGCTCGATGCTAGAAGTCTAAATCTCAGAATGAACTCACTCAAAGCACTCCTTAAAATGGAGAACATCTACATTTGTGCTGTAACAGAGACCTGGTTCAAGGCAGCAGAAAGCACACCTGCACTACCAGGCTATAACTCATTCCATACCTTTCGGCCCCAGAACTTGGACTGAAGCTCCAAAGGCATTGGTGTTTCCATATTCATAAAGGATGCACACACCTCCAGACTGGTAGCCTAACATAACGCATCAGAGATACTTCAGGTGCAGCTAACATTGGGTAAGACAGCTATTCAGGTCGTAGCCTGCTATAGGTTCCCAGCCATGTCCCAAGACTCGCACTCCATGTTCCTAAGCACCCTGGAGAAAGTTAGGGTCCAACCTAACACTCTCTTACTAGGCGAATTCAACTACCCCTCCATTATCTGGGTAAACTACTCATGTACCAATACACTTGCCCAAAACTTTCCTGGAGTTATTTAATTCCAGTGCCCTGGACCAGCTCGTTCTTACCCCCACCAGAGGTAGCAGGATCCTTGACCTGGTCATTACTAACATGGGTGACCATTGCCCTACACCAATAGTCAGTTCCTTCCTAGTTAGATCCGACCACAGACTAATCACCTTGGAAATCCACATCCTTCCCACCCTCCTGCAAAGGAAACCACATGAAAAACTTCTTCAGAGCTAACTTTGGCTAACTTCACTGCACCCATGCAAATGGAGAACAGTTGCGTGACAGCAGAATCATACACCAACACGTACACAAATGCATGGATCTTGTCATGTTCAATAGAACCAAGATGCTCGCCTCTAAAAAAAGGAAGCCAGTCTAGTGGTCCCCTGCCATAAACAAACTCTACAACAGAAGGAGGAAACTGATGCGGAATAAGGTGAAGTCCCAAGACTGGAAAAACTCCCTTATCAGTCTCAACAAAAAGTTGAGATACTTCATCAAGTCCTCTAAAGCTAGCTATGAAAACAGAATTGCAGCAGATAGTAAAGACAACCACAAGGCCTTCTATAGTTATGTAAAGAATCTCCATGGCAATACCCAGATTTGCTCTGAGCTACTGCACAATGGTACCTCCTATACCGAGTCAACAGATATTGCCAGTATACTGACCGAGCGATTCAGTGCCAACATTATTCCCTCCAAAGGACCAATCACAATACCAGTAGATTGCCTAGCACCCAGTATTACAGCACTGTCCAAGGCCAAGAATACAGCTTCTATGAGATCTGAAAATATCCCTGGTTGTGTTCTACATGAACTACAGAGTGAACTGGCACCTCCTCTGTGTGCCCTGTTCAGTCACAGACTCACCAAAGGCTTTGTCCCTACCGAATGGTGCACTGCTACAGTTATCCCTCTCCACAAAGGAGGAGTGGCTACAGACCCTGTGAACTATCGCCCCATTAGCTTGATGAGTCTTATATGCAAAGTTATGGAACACATCATCATGGACCTAATAAACAAGGATGTAGGGAATCTCCAATCTCTGGATCCCACACAGTTTGGTTTTGTGAAGGGTAGATCATGCCTGCTCAACTTGGTCGACTTCTTTGAGTCAGTCACCAGAGCTGTGGATGAAGGCAAAGTGGTTCATACAGCCTACCTTGATCTGGCCAAGGCTTTTGATACCATTCCCCATGCAGGAATCATAGAATAACTCACTAAGCTTGGTATCAACCCCTATATCACTAGGTGGGTTGCAAACTGGCTCACAGATAGAATCCACAGTGTGAAAGTAGTTGACTCCAAGTCAGACTGCCGACTAGTCATGAGTGGAGTCCCACAGGATTCACTCTGGGTCCTCTCCTGTTTGGTATCTACCTCTCCGAAGTCCAGGCCAACACGAAGGGACTCTGGCTGACAAAGTTCGCAGACGATTACAAGTTGGGAACTATTATTAACTCCCCAAGTAATGTTGACATCCTACAGAATGGCCTCACTGAGACCAACGACTGGTGTCAGAACCATGGCCTTAAGCTCAATGACAGAAAATGTGTTGTCATCCCCTTTGGGAAAAATCCAGTTCCCATGAATTATCACATTGATGGTAGTCTACTGAACACAGAAGGCATTATAAGAGATCTGAGAACACAGGTTGACAGCAACTTCTCTTTTGATCACCACATTGCCACTGTGGTCAGAAAGTCCTTCTATGTGGCACATCTCATTACTAAGAGTTTTGCATCCAGGAAGAAAGACGTCATTGTCTCCCTTTACTCTTCCCTCATTAGGCCAGTCATCGAGTACAATGCCCCATTTGGCATGTACCTCACTAGACACCTGCAACAACTGGAGAGATCGCAAAAGTACCTCACAAAGATGATCCTAGGCCTTAAACACTTGTCCTATATGGACAGACTCAAAAAACTCCATCTATTCTCTGTCTCATATCGCCTACTTAGAGACGATCTCTGCTTGACTTACAAAGCCGTGTCTGACCCAGCTCTGTTAGAAATGCTATATCTAAAGAAATCCCAATCCCTCCGCACCTCACACTCCAGAGACCTCAACCTCATTACCACAATTAACAGAACATGCTGGAGGGAAAGGTTCATAACCCAGAGACTGCCCATGCTATGGAATAGACTTCCTATACATGTCAGGCAGAGCACCTCGCTGACCCTCTTCAAGAGAAATTTTGATGAGTGGATGGGAAATAGAAAATTCACCCCGGGGATAAAACCAGTGGCTCTACTCGTCACAGGCACTGGGAACTAAGGTCAGGTGGCACTATGCCATGGTAATCCTATGGCTAGGCTTGTAAAGACCCCAGGGCCATCAGCCTGGTACATACCTATGAACTTGTGTAAAACATATTGATTTTTATGTTTGTTTAATACATTACTCATTATTTATAATCAGGGGCAATGCTTTTAGAGCTCAGAAGAAGCCTTTCACTTCTACATATTTCCATATATTAAATACTTTGGAGTACTTCTGTTTGTGTGTGTGTCTCTGTAATAACATATTTACATATTTCAATTCATAATATCAAACTTTCAGCAGTGAATGTTCTTTTTTGCTTGCTTTGCTGGCTTAAGAGTTTGAGGTTCCTTAATGCTGGCAGCTGTGTGTGTGAGATTGTGATACAGTGGGGACTGGAAATTTGCTAGGGTCATGATCATTTTCCTTAAGTTTTTTGTCTGATGAACAAAACACCAAAACAAAAATCACTGAAAGCCATTTTCAGCAAGTAGGATTTTTAAGTTGTTTTTGCAGGGAAGGAAATCCCCTAAATTATATATTCCAATTGTATGATCACACAAAAGTGGAGAAAGGACAATGCCTCCCATTTGTTGAAAGTGGTTTTATTTTTTTTTTTTGTTTTTTTTTCTGCATCAGTCTTTTTAGATAATTTTTTTTGGTCAGTTATCTGAGCATTAAGTAATCATATATGTTTATGTGTGTATTTATAAATGTAGGTTTACTGTCATAACCTTGAAGTGGATTCGGTTGAATTCACTTTGCATGAAGTCTGGAGGTTAAATGATGACAATGTCGAACTCCAAAACTGTCGAAGTACAAATCTTGCCCCTGTCTCGATCCATGTTAACGCTTGTTCCTAGGTTGAATTCGGGATGTAATTCGACAATATCGGAATTCAGCATTGTCACTTTTCGTGGACGTGGGTCGATGATACAATCATTCGACCAAGTCTGCTTCAAGATTATGATAGAAAACCATAAATATATTTGTGTGTGTTAATTGTGTGACACACACACACACACACACACACACGTGCGCGCGCGTGTGCGCTCACACACCATAGACATTTTCTTCATTTTAAGTGCAGTTTTTTATTGTGAAATATAAACACAAATGTCACTTCCAGCTTAAACAGGAAATAAGCATACTTTTGAATTCTGGTCAACATATAATTCAGCCCTATGTTTTCCTGTCGAGTTTTAAAGTTTGTACTTAGAAAAATTGGATGACCACTTTTTTGAATAAGTTTATTAGCATAGTTAAGGTACTGCTGAGTGCCTAGCATGACGTTGCAGACCTTTATCTACAAGACTTTAAAATTTGCAGGGATCCCATGATGCCCTAATTGTAATACAGTTTAGTGAAAAAAGACCTTCAGGAGTGGAGAATGCTGTTTTTTCTTTGGCTTCATGGGTAAGGTGCACCTGCTAGTACCCTTTAGTTAACTCTAGTATGTTCAAAAGCATTACTTTACTTAACCTATGAGCTCTTTCAGTCTGGACATTGGATAAATGTTGAATATGGATATGCTTTTTTTAATCTTTTCAAAATTTTATTGAGCTCTCTGACTTAGGAACCAGCACAATTATACTGCCCCATTTACCACAGGACTTCTCAATCTAATGTATCCTAGTTTTAAACATGTTTTTAACTTTTTCACATATTGCTGGGACACTGATATCCTATATAACATCTATAGCTAGGTTATATGGCACAATGTGCATTTCCCCATACCAGCGGGTCAACTATAACATGAAAAGCACACAAATAATAAAATTAAATAAAATGTTAAAAATGCTTTTCTGATACGAAACGTTGGCAGACAACTTGCTACAGTTAAAATACCATAATAACAATCAGGAAGTGCTTTAGCTTGTACAAGTACAGAGTTGTCATTTGTTTCTAAATGGTGATGCTGTATTTGTGGTCATGACTGAAGTGCTTCCTATATGATATAGCTCCATCAGAATCTGCTGATCATACCCTCCTAACATCCTGTACCTGTGTCAGCTGCCCCCCATGCCTTGCTCTAGCTATGCCTCTGCCCTATATAATGTTACGTTAACCTTCTCCTCAGGTGCAGTTTCCCAGAGCAAACCTCTTTATTTCTCAGTAAAGTACACTACTTTTTGCTTCTAGACCTCAAACAGTTTTACCTTCTTGAGCATTCGGGAATGCGTTCTCTGAATGCACACTATTAGTATTTATTTCTGCTCTCAAGCTGACTTCAGAAGTTTCAACCTTCCACTGTATTTTTTCAAGCTGACTATGGTAGCTTTAAATTTTATCTATGGTTTTAAAACATTTATAAGTTATACTTGTTTTATTTTTCTCTTTTTTTGTCTGCCTTATTCTATAGTTCATGTCATTCTCTTCCACCTCAGAGAGTCATTTCCATCTTACTAGTTTATTTTCAGCAGAAGGAACCAGAACTAACAAGTTCTGCCCTATCTGCACCCTATTTTAAAGTCCCAAAGTTTATCAGTTGTATTATCTATCCTGTGTTACACCTTCTGTACCTTTTGCATACACTCCTTTACTATAGGCATAACTATTTTAAGCTATCTTGCAAGTTTAGAAAGTGTGTTATTACACTTTTAAATGTTTTTTCTCCTCTCACATTTCTTTTGCAATATTCAGAAACCCTCAGTGATATTTACCCTACAGTAATTCAAATGGAGTTCCACTCTCACAGCAAATGTAGACAAAGAAGAAATTGCTCTCAGTTGTTAACATCATGTTCAGTTCCGTTCTTTCGCAGGGGCTTCTGAGTTTTACTATCGAGCTTCACTAATCAAACTATTTGAGTGTGGAACACTGAGATTCTTAGCTGTTCTACATTAAAATGGCGCAAGGCTAATGCATTATCCTAGACATAAATGGGATTCCCAGGTCTATGAGTATTTCATTGGGAATTCCTACCCTGATGAAAAGTAATAGTTCTAGTTCTGTAGCTGTTGACTTAATATTGACCTTTTGGAGGGCCACTGCTTCAGGAAACTTTGTTGGTTAGTCATAAATCACAGAAAATTTGCTAATGGACTTACAAGACCATTGATGTCTGCTCAAATATAACTTCAGTAATGGGGATAGGAAACAGCAGATTCTGAACCCAAGATACAGTGCCATTTTTTGACATTCTTGGCAAGCTACATAAATGTCCTCAATGTCTTTTTCACTATACCAGGCCAATAAAGTCTAGCAAAAATTCTTTCTTTGGTTTTGTCCACCCCTAAGTGTTTTCCCAAAATATTTATGTGCCAGTGTTATCACCACAAGTACTTTAAAAGGTTTAAGAACTATAGGCTGGTGCAATATTTCTTCATCTTTATTTACATAGTACATCAATGTATTTATTTATTTATTTATTTTATTTATTGATATTTGTTAACCAGGTTAGTCCAACTGGGCCAGAAGCTCATTTTCAATAGACACCCAAGGAAAAAAGCTCCAGATTACAAAGATACAGATTGCAAAGACATTTCAGATTAAAATTTACAATCAGCATTTTTACAGTGTGTGTAATGCATTCACACTTCAAGATAGTACAAAAAATGTTGGATCTGTATCAGAACATCGAAGTTTTAAAACTTTGAATGTTCTAATATCGACCTGTTTTAATCAAATGCTAAAAATAACGAAGCTGCAGAACACAGAATTCTTTCCTAGGGAAAGAATTTGGTTGGCTGGTTCTGTGACTTTGCTGTTTTCAGCGCTGTGGTGGAGATTTACGGGTCGGGTTCAGGTAAGTGTGTGATTGTGTGGTTGTTAGGATTAGGGCGCGGGTTAGGTGAGTTAGGGTTAGGGCATGGGTTAGGTGAATTAAGTTTAGGGACGGGTTAAGTGAGTTAGGGTTAGGGAGCAGGTTAGGTGAGTGTGCGATAGTGACGGACCTTAGGGTTAGGGTTTGGGTTAAGGTAAGTGGATAGATAGTAGTGTATGTATAGTTTAGTGTAGGCTTAGTTGTAGGATTATAACTGTATGTGTGTGTATTGATGTTTTTTAGGTGTGCTTGTGTTGTGTGTATGTGTTTTGGAATAGCGAATTTTTTCCCAAGGAAAAAATTTGCTGTTCTGAATGTTCAATATTATGTGGTTTAGATATTTTAGGTTCGATGAAATAGCATTTGCTATTTTCATCTTTCGATAATGTGATATAAACACAAAATTTTAAGTACAACAGTTTATAAGTAGACAGTATGAAAAAAAGCACATAGTGAATCAGGAATGATGCTGTAAAAATGAGATTTTTTCTTAATCATCCTGATCCTAGATTTCCTGGATGGCATATCTTTCAAAAGCAACAAGATAGGCTTCAATGTAGTCATCCTTATTTTGGTTTTGGTGAACAGTGCAGTGGATGTCACAGTTGTATATTCTTAGAGACTGATTAATAATAATTAATATTTATGTTTATCGGTAATACTCTGTTCTCCTGAAGAGCCGCTATATTTTCATTTTATTTTTTTTTTTGTTGGTCTCCACCTGAGTCATTGTAAATTTATGCATTTTTGGCATAATATAACAGTTCACTTAGGAAAAGAAACAAATATTTCTGCCTCACTTTTGGGTATTGGTAAACACAGACTGTTATCACTCTTCAAGTGAGATACACACAGAGGACAGGAACAGGAACAGTGCGACTTTTCAGGTGGAGAAATTAACTCAAATGCTCTTGAATTTGCAGGCTGTGATGTAAGAACAGAATAATTAGTGTACTTAATATATACCTATATATATATTTATATATATATATATATATATATGTAGTTGTAACTCAAAGGTTGAATATTCATTTGGTTGAAAAGTTTTTTGTACATGTAAGTGAGAGAATGTACAAATTAATGAATGCTCATTGGTATGAATCACATATGGTTGAATTTAGTTTTATCTGGAGCAGATATGTAGGAGTGTGCAGGAAAGTGAATATTTGAATGAAGAAGTGGTGGGTATGGAGATTTGCACTAGCAGCTAGTGTGTATGTGCAAGTGTTCACTGGTTAGGGTTAGAGTAAGAGTTAAGTAAGGATATAGTGTCGGTCCTGTGCATGCTTTGGACTGTGTGTGGCCTAATTTCCTTTGTCTCATGTAGTGGTACTGTTAGGGAAAAGGTCTGTAGTAAAGTAATGTGAAAGGTTAGGATTGTGGCAGTGGTGGGCTTAGGGTTAGGCATAACAGAGAAAAATAAGATGGTGAAAGGGGTGAAGCTGTCTTTTATCTAGTGTTGTCAGATCTATTGGCCAGACTTCCATTTTCCTAGGTGCTATTGGTCTGTAATTGGATAAATACTTTACCTTGTTAAACATCTTATTAAGATGTATCTTGAGCTTAGTGGATTTAAGGCTACTATATTAATCTTCACTGTGACATCTTTTACTTTGTTGAGTCCAGTAAACTCATCAAATTCTGCTTACGGTGTCACATATGTTGTTATCATCAAAAAAGGGGTGTTATTTCCCAGTTCAACTACATCCCCTCAGTTTTCACAATCTTCTTTATTTCTGACACTTGTAGTTTCCTGTTAATATTATCCTGTTTAGAGTGTAATCTATGTTATATATTTACTGCCAATGAATTCCTCACCAGTCTGCTGACCACTGGCACAGTTCCTCTACCAGTTCATTCTGCTGATTTAATTTAAAGTGCTGTGGGTTATGCTAGTTATGGAAACATCCTTGGCTACACATTAGAGCTTCACAAACCTTTATTGTCCACACAATGCCACCGCTGACACTACTGCTACTTGTAAAACCAGTTGGGCATTTATATTGTATTTTGGTCATCTTTGCTGCTGTTCTACGTAGATGTTTGAATTTTATTTCTGAGCTCAGATTCATTTAAAGTGCATTTTATCTAAGCAATGGACATTACAAGAATATCAGAATAAATGTAAAACGAACAGGGTACAGATGGATATATCTTGAAAAAAAATCAGAGGTAAAAATTATATAATGACACAAAATGGATACCAAGAAATTATGTTTATTTATTTATTTATTTATTTATTTATTTGTTTGTTTAACTTACTTGGTGACACTTTATTGACCATGATAGTCCCAGTAAAATACTAAGTTGAACAAATGAACCCTGGGACCTCATAAAATCACTGACAGCTGGGAAGCCACGTAGATTGACGTTTCCAGTGGTGTAAAGCGTGACTGGCAAAAGGAATGAATCTTAGAAGACCCCAGCCGCATACTTAAAACTACTGCTAATTCCAGGGTAGCATTTCTGAGGGGGGAAGAAGAAGTACAGTAAGGTGCAGGTAGCTATATGAGGTAATGGGGGTCCATAATATGTAGAGTCAGGTAAAGCAAGACCAGAGGCTGTTAAATGATGCATGACCATATCTGTAGCCAGTGAAGGCTCAGAAGAGCCATGTGATGTGATTGTAATATGTATAGAGTTTAGTATCTGGGCAGTGTAGTTCTGTACCAGCTGCAACCAATTTATTTCTGAGTCTAAAAGCCCCAGGTAAAAGTAACTGAAGTCGACAAGGTATGAAGAAACCAAATTTAAATTTGGATTAAGTTGCTTTTTCCAGGGCATCATTATAATAAAAAAATAATGATAAAATATGCATTTTGAAGTCTCTGCACAGTGTGAAAATAAATAATCCAATAAAATTATAAACAGTTACAAACCAATACAAAAAATATAGGCTTTCAGAACATGATCAGCCACAAGTAAGTTAGGCTTTCAGGACATGGTCAGACACAGCTTTTTCTTCAGGTGGAGTGTGGTGTTTTATCAGGACAGTATGTCTAGAATGGAAGCGTGAAGACTTAGTAACAGCTGATAAGTGGTCCTAAAGTACAAGACTGAATAGCGTGAATCCTGACACTATGCACTTTAGACACAAAGTCAAGCCTTCTGCCTTCATAGATAGTATACAGTTTAAAAGCTGGGGATTCAGAACTCTACATTTGGCAATATACTGCCACAATGATAACTAGAGTTGCACAGAGTTCAAGCAAACTGCAAATAAGAATCCTTTTAAAAAACTCAGCAGGCACACTGGACCCAATGAAGGCACCTATAAATCACTCATGTAGTATAACCAAGCACCAAACAGAAACCAAAAAACGCTGGTAGTCCAACACCATAAAACTTTTAATGATAAAGAAAATTAAGTGCATTCATTCCTCACAGGGAACTTCATCATAATACATTACTACAACTAAAAGTCATTTAAATATAATCACTAATTAAGATAAATTAACTTATTAAGGATAGCACAATGTTCATTTGTTGCTCTCCAATTACAATCAGTTAGATATTAAACACCAATAATAACCACCTTGTAAAATCCTTTTAAGATATGTTTAGTGGTACAACACCATATTAAAAAAAATATATATATATAATATCACTTGTATGTTATCCATTTTTATTTTTCTTTGTTCATTATTTCAAAGCTCTTCTTTTCAGGGCAGGGGCAATAGAATAATACTCATTTAAACCAGGGGGGTTACAGGCATCCAATATTAACTGCCACATAAGCTCCCTGTATTCAAGGTTTGTTTCCCAGTCTTCTCCCCTCTCTGGAATCTTTACCTTTTCTAGAACCCAAAACTTGAAATTTGCTTGAGTACAGCTTACTGAATGTTTGAATATTACATTTGTTTCTTTATTTTTACTGATCTCATGCATGCTTGTATATTTTTTTGTTTTAATTTCCTCTCCGATTTCCCCACATAGTACAAGAAACATTTTGCACAATAAGCCAGGTATACTATCCCTTTTGTATAACAAGTATAGTATGCTGTTGCTACTAATTTGTCATCTTTATCCCCAAGTTGCAATTCTATCGAATTTGAAATATATGGAGATTGGAGGCACATCCCATATCTGAAGGTGCCCTTCCTAACATTACCCTCAGTACAACCTTTTTTATTTTTGACATAGTGTTTCAAATTCAAACCTCTTTTGTACCTAGGCATATTGGAAAAAAATCCCAGTATTTCAAAATGATGTTTTTGATCTCCCTAGTGTCTCTATAATAATCTGTTGTCATAAATAACTCCTTTTCTGAACTTCATTTCATATGGTGAGGTAAACCTTTTTGGTCACCAGCCCTGTACCTGTGACATCACTAAGGGGCATCAAAGGAAAATACTTGTGGCCCCACCCCTTTAGGATGTCTTCTTTAATGTATTTTATTACTTATTTTGGATATCCCCATGGTTACAAAAAGTTCCTCAATATAGTTGAGTTCATTGACCAAGTCCTCCATAAGGGTGGTCATATGGGCGTCCCTCACCATTTGCCCTTTTATAATGTTTTTTTCTGTAAAAAAAAGGATGCTCACTGTAGAAATGCAGATAGGCATTAGAAAAATATTAATTTCAGTGCAATGTAGACACATATCTTTTGTTGACATTATCCTTCCTTATATTCACATCCAAAAAATGCATATACGCCAATCCTATATTGTGGCTAAATACCAGAAACTTTGTTGTGTTATCAATATAGGTAACAAAGGATTCTATCATGCTCATGGAACCCTTTCAGATGATAAATATATCATCCAGGAAATGGTAATAACCTCTAATGTAGTTATAAAAATGAGAAGAAAAATAAATTGTTGTTCCCAGTGTAGTAAAACAATGTTGGCAAAAACCAGGGCACAAGAAGCCCCCATGGCTATCCTGTCTACCTGTTTGTAATATTCACCTTGAAAAAAATATAATTCTTTTTAAATACAAATTCCATATTTGCCAAGAATTAGCCTAAAATCCTGTTGGGATAAGAAATAAAATCCTATAAGGGCTTCTTCAAACCATAATAGACCCACATCATGGGGTATAATGCTAAAAAGATCCTATATGTCTATCGTTACAAATACATAATCACAATTATATTCAGTCATTGGGGATACCAAATATCCCTGATATAACTGGTTTTGAAACCCTACAAAATTCAAACCTTTGCCTGTTAATGGCCCCCTGTAACAAATTATCCTCCAAACATAAATCCAAGTTTTTATAAACCAAATTTATCTCATTTTTGGGCACTTGCAGATATTTACCATCACTGTGTAAAGTGTCTAACATTTTACTGGTATAGACCAATTGTTCCATAATAGCCACCCCACCACCCTTGTCAGGTCTCATAATTCTAATTTCTTGGTTTCCATTTAATTCATAAAGCAGGTTATTTTCATCCTGAGATAGTTTATAGTTAAACCATCTTTTTATTTTTAAATAGTTTTGGATATCTTTTTCCACTAGGCTTTCAAAGTTGTTTAAAATAGGATGAATGGGCGGATTAGTAATGCTTTCCATCCTCAACCTACTAACATGACTAGTAGAACTGTCCCGAAACATTGTTTTTAAATTTAAATTCCTCACAAACAACTTGACATCTAAAATTGTGTTTGCCATTGACCATTTTATAGTGGGAATGTTAGTGAAGCACTTTTAGAAAAGTTCAGAATGTGTGTTGGTCAATTTTACATCACTGTAATTAAAAATGTGAAAATTATCCAAGGTGTAAATAGGTCCTTCCTTATGAATAATCATTCTGTCTGTTGGTCTTGTTGTACAGTCATTCTGTTCAACATGTCTAACCCTTAGTGTGTTCTGCCCCTTTGCCCCCACCGAGCATATAGTGGATATGATCGATGTGATGTCTTCTGTGTCACCCGGGCATAGGACAGCTGCACTGGTAAATGTTTTAACCTTGGTGACCTTCTCACAGGGGGTTTGGCTAAAGGGGGCTCTTCCTGTCTGCACACATCACTGTTAGTATTATAACTTGCCCCTAAATCTTCTCTGTGCACATTCTGGTTATTAAATTTACCCATATTCAATTGCCTGTTTTTACCATTCCTTTTGAGTAGAAAAACTGAATAAGCATTATCATTCTTATATTCATTTTCATCTCATTCCAACGTGGACACCTTCCTTTTCTTATTTTTGTCCATAGCCCTATCCACATCCCTAAACACATTAACATATTTACATTTGTATTTATTGATGGAATGCAATAAATCTTTTTCAGTAGTTTGGTCCAAGTGCAAAATGTCCTTATATAATTAATTCATCAAACATTCATGGTTTTTAATAATAGCTCACATAAGGGCCAGTCCATAGTAATTTAAAATAGTCACTAATTCATTAAAAAATTCTGTGCCATCCTCAATGTTATTAGGAAACTTTACTACTCTTAACCCCTTTGGAACATATTTCCATTCAATACTAGTTTCCAAATATCAGTTGTCAAGTGTCAATGCTTTATATTTCCTTAAAAGGATTTTACAAGGCGGTTATTATACGTTTTTTAATATCTAATTGATTGTAATTGGAGAGCAACCAATGAACATTGTGCTAATCCTAATAAGTTAATTTATCTTAATTAGTGATTGTATTTAAATGACTTTTAGTTGTAGTAATGTATTATGATGAAGTTCCCTGTGAGGAATGAAAGCACTTAATTTTCTTTATCATTAAAAGTTTTATGGTGTTGGGCTACCAGCATTTTTTGCTTACCGTTTGGTGCTTGGTTATACTACATGAGTGATTTATAGGTGCCTTCATTGGGTCCAGTGTGCCTTCTGAGTTTTTTAAAAGGATTCTTTATTCGTTTTTAAACTCAGCTTTCACTGGATTGTGTATTGTTGACTTTTGCCTGTCAGCCATATCAGTGGTATTGCAAATACCTTCTCTGAACCAGATCACTCGGAGTTGGCATGTAAACATTGTGCAAAGCAGATTCTAAAAGGGAACCTTGTAGAACTCTAAAGTCCTGTGCTATGGTGATGAGGAACTGGAACCAAAATCCATTCTCTGGGAGTGCCCAGAAAGATAGCAGGCAAATGAGTTTGCTTTATACCTGTGGAAGACCATAGTAACTTCTTAATCATTCAAAAAATTCCATGGTCAACCATGTGTTGCTGAGATATCAAGGAAGTCTGAAATCAAAGTGTTCCTTCCATCTCTCACTGTGAGAAGATCATTAAAGACTCTAGCAAAGGCTGTCTTAGACCTGTGTTGAGTCTGAAACCAAACTAGAATTGATCAGAGATCTAATGTTCTTTGTATTAAGAACTTGCATGTATATAGGTTCATAGGTTCATAGGTTCATACTAGGCTATCTGCCCAAGGGCATTAATAAGCCTAGCCCATAGTTTTGTGGCTTATGCCACCCCTTTAGTTTGGAGAAACTGTGCCCATTATTTTGCTGTGCCTCTGTCGAGCAGTGACACTGAGGTAACCCCTGGGGTGTATCTGCGATCTCCCATCCATTGGTCAAGATTCCTCTTGAACAAGGCCAGCGAGGTGCTCTGCCTCACATAAACCGGGATTTTGTTCCACAGCATAGGGAGTCTTTGGGTGATGAATCTATCCCTCCAGCACGTCCTATTAATAACCGTGTCGAGGTTTAAGTCTCCCGGCTCTGAGGGATCTAGATTTTTTGAGATGAAGCATGTTCATCAAATCTGGGTTTGACATGGCCTTGTATGTCAGGCATAGGTCACCTCTGAGCAAGCGGTAAGCAACTGAATATAACTGGAGTTCTTTCAGTCGGGCAGCATAAGGCAGATTTTTGAGACCCTTTATCCTTTTGGTGAGGAACTTTTGTGGCCTCTCCAGCTGCTGCAAGTGTCGGGTCAGATACATTCCGAATGGGGCATTGTACTCGATCATTGGTCTGATGAGTGATGAGTATAGGGAGACTATGACTTCCCTTGATCTAGATGTGAATCTCTTCATGATAAGGTGGGCAATGTAGAAGGTCTTCCTAACTACTTTAGCAATATGAGTGTCGAATGAAAGGCTACTGTCAACCTGGGTTCCCAGGTCCCTAATAACTTCTTCTGTGTTCAGGGATTGCCACCTATATGGTACCTAGGGGTAACCTTATTTTTCCCGAAGGGTATAACTATGCATTTCTTGGCATTTAACTTTAGGCCATGGCTCTGGCACCAGTTATCCGTTTCTGTGAGACCCTTCTGAAGGATATCTGTGTTGGATGTGTTTTCAACTACGGCGCCCAGTTTGCAGTCATCTGCAAACTTTGTCAGCCATAACCCTCCTGTGTTTGCTTGTACTTCAGAAAAGTAGATGCCAAACAAGAGTGGGCCCAGGACTGAGCCCTGTGGGACACCACTTGTGACAGGCTTTGAGTCTGATATGGCGCCTTTTTAGCTACCCTACTGATAAAAGATAGACTGGAGATGGAGTGATAGCTTTAAAGTTTGTGTGATAAAAGGAAGACTGGATATGGGGTGACAGCTTTAAAGATTGTCTGATAAAAGGAAGACCAGTGACAAGGTGATAGCTTTAAAGATTGTCAGAATTCAGGGTAGGTTTTCTAAGGCCTCACAGAAACGGATAACTGGTGCTAGAGCCATGGCCTAAAGTTAAACGCCAAAAAATGCATAGTCATACCCTTCGGGAAAAACAAGGTTACCCCTAGCTACCATATAGGTGGCAATCCACTGAGCACAGAAGAAGTTATCAGGGACCTGGGGACCCAGGTTGACAGTAGCCTGTCATTCGACACCCATGTAGCTAAAGTAGTTAGGAAGACCTTCTACATTGCCCACCTTATCATGAAGGGATTCACATCTAGATCAAGGGAGGTCATAGTCTCCCTATACTCATCACTCATCAGACCAATGATTGAGTACAATGCCCCATTCGGAATGTATCTGACCCGACATTTGCACAGCTGGAGAGGCCACAAAAGTTCCTCACCAAAAGGATAAAGGGTCTCAAAAATCTGTCCTATGCTGCCCGACTGAAAGAACTCCAGCTCTATTCAGTCGCACGCTTGCTCAGAGGTGACCTGTGCCTGACATACAAGGCCATGTCAAACCCAGATTTGATGAATATGCTTCACCTCAAAAAATCTAGATCCGTCAGAGCCACAAGGGCGGGAGACTTAAACCTCGACACGGCTATTAATAGGACGTGCTGGAGGGATAGATTCATCACCCAAAGACTCCCTATGCTGTGGAACAAAATCCCGGTATATGTGAGGCAGAGCACCTCGCTGGCCTTGTTCAAGAGAAATCTTGACCAATGGATGGGAGATCGCAGATATACCCCAGGGATTACCTCAGTGTCACTACTAGACAGAGGCACAGCAAAATAATGGGTATAGTTCCCCATACTAAAGGGGTGGCGTAAGCCACAAAACTATGGCTAGGCTTGTAAATGCCCTCGGGCAGATAGCCTAGTATGAACCTATGAACCTATGAACCTATGAATAACGATGGAAAAACACTGGGGTTCTGTTCTGTGCAGGACCATCACTTTATCTCTTGACTTGAGACTTCCGAATAGGAAATAACTAACCTAGTAAGGCAGGTGTAAAGTCCTTAGGTAGTCTATGACATATCTGAAATGTAGGCATTTAAATAATTTTATTTGGGCAAAGCAAACATGTTCTCTCGGAAACAGTAACCTCATCTAAACTAGAGCTGTCACTTTTAAGTACTGCAGACACCAAGCTCATCAACCCCATTCTGATGAAAAAAAGATTATATGAGAACCGAGCAGGTAAAAATGCTCTCTGATGAGCAAAAAGTACTTAGTTACATAGCCTTTTGAGCATCAAGAAAAGTGCCACTGTTTGGCAAGCTGAATCAAGAGGCTACCTGTTCAAAAAATGGACATCTTAAGGGAGATTTAGGACTGATAATAACTATGAAGCTCACTGGATCTAAGTGTATCCTCCAGCAGTCAGGGGTGGTGCTACTTACCCTGGCACCTTGCTCCAGTCCTTTTGTTCTTAAATCTCAAAATCATACTGTGTCTCTAGGCATTCATGAAAAAGGGAAGGAAGAATCACTGAAGATGTCAAAGGCTGACTGGAGAGCAGAGGTAAAGCCATCTGAGTCATCTACACTGGGCACGTATAAAAGCTGATGCATTGCAAGGTAAAGGTCTTGCACAATACCATCTCAAGATGAAGGAGCCACATAGGGAGTTCAACTACAAAGTAGAACATGTAGTGGTCAACCCATGAGACAAGCTCAAGTATCAGGTCAAAGGAAGGCAGATCAGATTATGGGCAATCCAGTTTATGTTTGTGGTGATAGACTTCAGAAGTAATCTCCAAACCAAACTCAAATCCTGTCTTAGTACAGAATAATCCTTTTACAAGGGGCACATGCTCCACATGAGTGAGAATGTTGAAGTCACCCAGAAATAGCTGGCTTTATCAGTGCAGAGGTGAAGATAGGAAGTATGCAGTAAAGCATTGCTGTGTCTGTTTAGATCCTGTCTGGATGGGGATGTTGAATAACTGAGAACAATGGCTGCCAACATTAGGCCAAAGCGATTAAGCTGTGGAGCAGCTGTAATCACAAGGTCACAAGAATGTAGCAAATCAGAGATGATCCCCAGCGTTTCAGGATGAACCTGCTCATGGACTGCAGCACCTGTATTGTGGACGAGGTCTCCAGAATCTGTCCAAGATAGCCCCCTGCTTCATGGTTATACCTCATAATATCTCAAGGAGCTGCTAGAAATATTTTCTGCCCTTGACAGTGCTTTAAAACCAAAACCTCAGTTCATATCCTCAGTCAGGAGCTAAAGATTAGAAAACAACCGAATCTATTGTCACGCCAGCTGTTTGGAGTCGTTCTTCTAATTATGATACTGTAGAGCAGCATAAGGAAATGTGCTGCACTCCTGAGTGTGAAGCCATTTGAATCAGATGTAAACCTAGCCCCCATTTGCCTGAACTGGTAGTGGTTCATGTGGATGTAAAAGATCACATGGCACTTATCAGCAAGAGAGGGGCATTTCCCTACTGTCCTGGCCAAACTTGGCATTTCCCTGAAAAGAAGCTCTAGCCTAGTGAGACTAACCCCAAGAACAGAGTATAAGACAGTAAAAAAATAAGAATAAAATAAAATCTGATTTGAAATAATGACCACACTTTTGCAAGTAACAGGATTCTCATAAGTTCCTGTACAAGAACTCTGTTGTAGATCAAGCCACAGTGTCACTGTAATCTTCTGGAGGAGCTTGGCTGGCCCTTGGGTGTAACACTGACTTGAATGACAGAGTGAAGAGATACTATGAAAGCTTTTTTCACTCACTGGATTTTCATAGATAACTGACATACTACTTGGCAGAGCTAGGGACATGAGAAGGACAGGCGAACTGTTTTTAACCTTTACTGAAAGTTGATATTTCTAAATGGATAGCTCACTGTATTATTTTTTCCACACAGGGTTCATAACAGGCATGTACAAGGAAAGGACAGACCCTACGCTACGAGGACCAAACCTGCTACTGCAGCTTGTCTGAAAGGTTTTATTGCAAACGACATTTTAAAGGCAGACACATTGTCCTTGGTCTATAGCTTTTCAAAACATTACTAGTAGGACATTGTCTCTAGGGATAGAGGTAGGTTTGCATCTTGCATACTGAAGGACATTCTGCCTCCTTCTTCTATGCAATAGTCTACCTACCCTACCTCCTTTGGTAATCTTCCCTGAAGTTATGATTGCAACGGTGATCCTCACAAGAATCATATCCACACGAGTGGCGTTCGAAAGACATGTGTGAATGGGCATGCCTTCATTGAAGGTTGGGCATTGAGCTGGCACTTCAGCATCGTAAAAATCTACTGCCAATCATTACTGGACCGGAGTTCCGCTGTGGCGACCCCTAACCAGGAAAAGCCGAAAGAAGAACAACAATAACGTTGTCATATTGAGCAACATTTATTTTTTCTAAAACAGTACCTAATAAACCTGCAGACTCACCCCCATGATCTCTATTGAAATGTTCCGCTACCAAACTCTCCTTTTTGTTCCTAACAATATCTCTTATATGTTCCATTAATCTAGTTTTAAACAATCTCTCACTTACTCCCACATAAAATGTGTTACAAGGACATTTAAGTGCATAGATAATACCTTCTGTATCACACCCATATAGACCTTTAACACTAAAGCTGAGACCGTTAATTTTAGTAAAACTTTTAACTATATGTTTACAAGCTTTACATCTCCCACAGGGTATAGCACCACTATCCATTAAAGTTCTCAGATTTATATGGGGAGTGGTAAATCTTCCTTTTACTATAAAATCCCTAACACTTCTTCATTTTTATAGGATATAATAGGCATACAATTTATCCATTGGGAAACATCTTTCAAAGACACTATGTATCCCCAATATAATTTAACCAAATCAGCCAGTTTCGGGCTAAAGGAGTTGTATGTGGTAACAAAATAAATATCTTCCTTTTTATTGCTTTCTAGGTTTACATTATGTCTGTACCTTTTTCTATTATAGAATTCCTTACTAATGTACTCTTTCACAAACTAATCCCAACACTTTTCCATCAAACCACTGCTGTATCCTCTGTGTCTAAACATATAAACTGTCTTTTCCATTTCTGATAGAAACTCTTTCTCATTATACACAGCCTATGTAAACGTATACATTCTCCATATGGTATAGCTTGAAGTGTGTGTGGTGGATGACAGCTCTGTGCTTGTAGATATTGTACGCCACTATTAAACCTTCGATGCACTGATGTTCTCTTATTCTTTCCATCACTAATATGCACCACTACATCTAAATAAGAAACATTTTTACCCATTTTAAACCATCAAATTCCAGACCAAATCTCTTTTGCTGTAACTCAGATACAGACTTTTTTACCTTATCTTCATCCCTATCACACAAAAAAAAAATCAGGTCATCAATAAATCTGTAATACTTTATTACATGATCTTGAAAAAATGTTAACTTATATACATGTTCCACCTCAAATAGGCCCATACGTAAGTTAGCATACGAGAGGGCAAAAGCTGTTCCCTGCTTTTGGTGAAACAAAATTCCATCTAATTCAAAGAAGTTCTTTACATGAGAAAAGTATACTAGTTCAATAATATAGTCTGTCACAGCAGTATTACCTAAGAAAAATCTTAAGGCCTCCATCCCAAAATTGTGGTGGATATTTGTGTATAGACTTTTTACATGTATACTTACCCAATACATTCGTTCATTCCATTGTATATTACTAATTTTACCTAGAAAATCAAAAACGTCTTTTATGTACGAGGGTAACAATTGTACCTTGTACAATAAGTAAAAATGTAAAAGCTGTCCTAACTTCTGTGTAAAATATTCCTTACCCAAAACTATAGGACGACCCGGAGGATTAATCAGGTTTTTGTGTTAGATTGTTTAATGAAGTGTTTATTGGTTGATTGGTGTATGCCTTTAAGGCAGATGTGTGTTTGAGAATGTTATACTCCTTGAAGGCTATTGTGCCAAGACGTCAGATAAAATAAAGCTTTTTTGGTTACTGGCTGGTTGTTTCACTTCTCTTCACTCTTCATTCCTTGAAACCTCAAGGACAGGGTGGTTACTTATGACCCTCCCCCCTCCCCCCTCCAATTGGCCCTTTGGTCTCCACTGTCCTTTTCCTTCCTCCTTGGTTTGGTGCCTCAGGAAGGCTAGAATACTGTGGGTCTCTGGTCAATAACCTGTGATTTTACTATGACCCTGCTGTATTTTACACTGACCTGGGGGAGGCAAGAAAGAACCAAAGATGATGTGGGAAGATGTTTCCTTCATACCAAATATATAAGGTGTTTGAGATAATGGGATGCCAGCCTAGCCAAGAGGGAAGGGTGTCTGTCTCTTAGAATATAGTCAGATGTCAGACTTCAGTCTGCAAAAGAGTTCCCTGAAGTTCTGAATGCAACAGAGATGACACTCAGATATTTACTATCATGGTAAGTTGTTTGCACAACCATAATTTCTTTATTTCCATGTTTATATGAATACATCATATTTAGATATATTCGCTAGTGTTTCTCAATATACACAACTCTTGTATAACAATAAATTATATATCACTTTAATTTACTATTTACATTTGATCATGTTACTTTTCTGACTGTACCAACTTTTTTATTTGCTATACCATTACCTTATTTAGCCTTGCTTCTTCAATTTTATTTAACAGCATCTCCTCTTCCCTTCCTTTCTATATAAACTTTAAACTTGCTGATAATTTTTGTCTTTTTTCCCTGTTTCTTCTTTATTTTCTATTTAATTCACAGAACACAAAATCAGTTTATCTGGTGTCTTTGCCAAATTTCCTGTAATCAGTGTGCTGCTATTGAAATTTACTCGGAATGCCAAGTTCCAACACACACACACACACACACACACACACACACACACACACACACACACACACACACACACACACACACACACACACACACACACACACACACACACACACACACACACACACACACACACACACACACACACACACACAAACACACAAAAACAGCTGAAAACACAGGAGAAGAGTGAATATTGTATATCCCTCTTGTCATTTAAATTTTTTTTTTCCAGGGGGCAAACCTCCCATGAACCATTTATATGTGTGTGTGTGTGGGGGGGCAAGCCCCCCAAACTTATATATACCAATTCTGAGATTGCCATATCTGAGAAACAGCAATTCAGACTTTTAGGTATTAAGTTCTGATTTTCAGCTGTTCAGTCCCTACATTATGGGACTTAGCATTCCAAGTCCCAGATATTCAGACGGTTACCTAATCAGCGTTAATGGCATCTCTGGTTTCCCTTAAAAAAGGCTGCAAACCTATCTAACAGAAGATAAAATAATTAAAAAAGGAGCACATTCTGATTTATAGTTAGAAATGAAATACTATTATAATTAGCAATAAATTTAACTAAAGTTATTTGTTGAGTTTTTTTATTGTGTCACACTTATTTCCAAACAGCTCCCCACTTTCCAGCAGCATGTTTAAAATTCATCTCATTAACTTTGGCTGTGAATGTACTAGAGTAAGCCAATGGAAAGAATAGAGGACTAGTGGATGGTAGGGTACTTCTGATGGAGACCAAAAAATATTGAATGGGAAGCTGCTTTCTCTCTCTACACATACTTGACCCCATCTGAAGTGTCAGATAAAATGATGTATGCATTTAAGAGAGCACAGTTTGATGACAGAGAATGGATAGTTTTGGGCACCACTGCAATGAACCATTTCTCACAGAGGGTGATGACTTCATGGAAAATAATTTCTGAGAATGTTGTGGAATATAAAAAAATAACAAGGGAATTCAGAAATTCCTGATTTGGGTGCAGAGCAGTTATTGTTGGGAGAAGAATATTATGATGTGTATTAAGTAGGATCTGCTGCTTCGGAAGAAGGCAGATTAGTGGTGCCCAGTGATTGTTTTCAGACATCATAATTTGCATTTTCTAAGATAGAAAATGTTCAGAGTGGAGCTCTTTGAACAGTTATTTAAAACTGTAAGTTTACAAGCATCGGGATCAAATTTTGAAATGCAGCATGCACCAAAGGAGTATTTAGATACTGAGCCATTAAGCGCTGCAGTGCAGGCATTCTTTTTCTGTATGAGAGTCTGGTATCTAAAAGTATCTGCTTTTAAAAAAATATATGTTATCTTGGGAACAGGGACAGACAGCAGCAGGTGAAGACAGTTTTTAGCAGTCTGTTAAATGCAGTGCAGAACCTTCTATAATTCTGTTAGGGGTGTCACCGAATCACAGTGAGAAGCTGAAATGAGCTTGCAACTTCTGGATTGCATCGCTGTTAATGAAAACAAAATCACATAAATTGTTGGCCTATTTTGGGAGGTGTTTATAATGGATTAAGCTAGGACTGTTGTAAATTAAAAGCACTTGTAACTGTTTCTGAGGAACCAGATTGCTGCCGTGCATTCAGAGCATATGGACTAAGGTAAGTTTTAGCTATGCATCAGTTGAAACATTAAAAGAAGTGTTAAATGCTGACACCTTTACTTAAAGTTGCTTATCCTGCACAATATTTCTTTTTCTAATATGAAATGTTCCCTACAGGAATAGTGTGTAGCCTTCTTCAGTATTTGCGTAGACAAAAGTAAAGTGTTTTTATGGTTTGAAATAGTTTCTTTGCTATAGACATCACTAAAGGTGGAACAGGAGTAGGTGAAGAGATATGGATAAAAACGAGGCACACAGGTAAAGAAACTAGTAAAGCAGAGGAGGAATTATTTGACATTGTCACTATTCTGTAGACTCCTTAGACATTGCAGTGCCATTCTTCACATTTGTAATGCTTCTTTACTAGTACAGGCATGCTAGGTACAGCTACATGCAGTCTGGGATGTCACAGGATTTTTGGTTGAGTTTTATAATTTGTAAGAATGATACAGTGCAAATGTAGATTTCACAGGAGTCAAAAGACCTATATACTAACTTTTATTTACAGGTTATTAACTTAACTATAAATTTATATTTAGAGTTTAGCGCAGGAAAGTTATATGTGTAGTCACATAAAAATGAATAGTTAGCACTTGGCTGGAAATGGTATGATGGCAAAACTGTAGTGACAAAAGGAAAACAAAACTAAAGTGAGGCACATGGAAGGTACTTAGAATATAGCATTTAACATAAATGTGAACATTTATTTATTTAGTGGTTTGTTCAGTGACTGAACAGTACTGAAGCTTTAGATGTTAGTTTAATAACAGTCATCTGTGTAGCAATAGTAAAGGGCAAGAGTACACCCCCAAACTATTACTTTTTTACATTTGGTTATCCCCTTGTATGTCTAACATTTTTTTTTACTTTTTTTGTAGGATATTTAAGGCACTCTAGTTGCAAAATATCACCATTAATTTAAACTAGTCACATCTGATAAAACAGAGGCACTCATGGCTTTGGGATGTATTATTTTGTTGTTTCATTTGTAAACATTTGTGACTGTCAGCTCAGATTATGCCTGAGAATGGCCACTTTTGATCAGACAAGGACATGGATATCAAAATAAGCATTTCTTTAGCAAAAGGCTGACCCTCTACTGCTTATAATAAAGGATGGGAAAAAAGAATATAAAAAAGTCGGGGTTAGGGCTTAGTATCTGATCACAATGACTGAAGGCTGAAAAAAGAACTGCCAAATGCTTGCTCTAGTCTAGTATGCAGTCCTATAAGTGACAGTATGCCTTCAGCTCACTGTTGCTTTCTGCACAGTGGTAACACTATAACTGCATTTTCCTGTGCTACGGCAAGTCGGTTGGCACTCACTGTTGCCAGTATGAATGACACTACCATCTCCTATAGTCCTAGCCTCCTCTGCTTGCCATGGCTTCCTTGTCTCTGGAACCCTGTGTGGCCTCTGTGGGTTCATGTTATTGGCCCTAGCATGCCATTCAGTTACTACATTATAAGGTATGATATCCTGTCTGCTCATTGGGAACTTTGCAAATTATAAGGATAAGACAGTACACAGCAACCAATGACATTTTTAAAAATTAAGCATTTTTGATGTTAAACAATACATATTCATTATAAACACAAGGAAAATCTCCGTTACACTTCCATTCTGACATTTGTTCATATGCCAACCATTCCACCTTTGTGCAACACACTCTATCATATATAGTCAGTGAAATGCTGACATTTGTACCCCTTACCTTGAATTTTCAAGTTTGTCTTTCCTTTCTTTAATGTATGTTCTGGGAAGAGGCTCTCAGTACATTGTTGTAGCCTTTACAGTGGCTTTAAAGTTACTCTGACTAGACTTTTATTTGATCAATGTTTTTAAGAAAGCTTGTTATTTTATACACCACCAAACATTTCTTGTTAAGAATGAACCTGGTGGATGTCTTGTTGTAAAAATAATTTTGCATGCAAAAGACAGGAAACACTGCTGGGTGTTTAAGATGTCCTGCTTCCTGCTCTTGATAAAGATGTCACTGTAGTCCAACAGCAATCTAAGTGACCCAGACTGAACAGGACCTCTACTCACAGATGGCTAAAGTTTTTCATGTGTTGCCTGCACTAGAGACGGGTAGTAGAAATGAACCAGCTGTCTGTAAGGAAATTACTGGTATCAGTGACAAAACAGATGGAACATTGTTTCAAGCAAGGTGGTGGTGCTGTTGTCTGGTGCTACATGAAGCACTGTTAGACACAACTACAACAGCTGACTGGCCAGGATACTTTACTGTTTCCTAAAAGAGAAAGAAAACTATCCAAAATATACCGCTGTAACTGACCGATGCACTAAATTTGTAATCGCTACCATTTTCCACTTTTCTGTAAAATGTTAAAATTATAATTTTCTTTCACAGTTTTACTAAATACCTGTAAAATACTGTTTGAAATAATCCGTCATGAGCTGTAAATTTTATCTGAGCATCAGAAAATGCGTTGTATAAAAACTGTGTGTGTGTGTGCGCGCGCGCGCACGCATTATTATCGCTTGAAAGAAGTCAGAAAGGTTGATTCCTAAACATCAAGACAGAATGACTTAAACTACTATTACTGAAAACATGAGGGAGTGAAAAACACAAATAATGAAGGACTCTACTCTTCTAGCCACAAGAGTAAATTCTACCTTGGGTCCTGCAGGGTGGGCAAGTCCAGTAGTTCTATATGGTTGACTTTTGGCAATGCAAGTTTCAGCCCTTCCATATCGATGTTAGAAGGAACTGACCTTGCTGGCTTTGCAGAAGTGAAGGTATATACATAGTTATGTACATGATGTCTTCTGTATAGTACAAATACATAACATGGGAGCAATGTTATACTCTTAGATAAAAGCTTCTCTGCATCTGTGTATAATATGGTAGCATGTCATGGAATGGTCTGGTTAATTCATATTTTACTCCTATCAGAATTCTGGTCAGAAGGGATTTATCTGAGTGATTTATATGAGTGGGAGTTGAGGTATAAGTTAGTTTTTTTTCACCACTTGACATGTGCAAAATTGGTGGTTGTAGTTTTCAGTAACTGCAGTTTAATTTCATTCAGTGTAGCTACTAGACTGGTGGGGTATGCTGATTTTTAACTCCCATTTAGAGTGCAGTTATAGAAAACTCTGCTGTACAGTCTATGCAGCTTCTAAAGCCTGTCCCTGTTAGTAAAGCCTGATCAAAGAGTAAACAGGTTAATTTTGACAAACAGTGTCATTAATTAGGTCACTTTGTTTTACGTGTACTGTCATAAAATATGTTAGTCACTTTATAGATAGAGCCAAAGTTTGTTCTTTCACTCTATGAAAAAAAAATCCAAGTTACATGCCATTGTCTGTCCTTACACCCTATGGATACAAGAGTTGGCCATTTTTCAACAAGTCCATGTAGACCATCAATGAAATGATTCAGTTTTTCCCATATTGAATCAGCAATAACTCTGCTTATTGAATGCAAGATGGAGGATCCTCACACTAAACTACATCTTCTTTTAGGTAGATATTGGCTGTTTTCATGTCTGACTCATTTTTCCAGTATACCTGTTGATCATCAAGCCCCTTTCCATTCATCTATCCATATGTTCACCATTGCACCTCTGTGGGCACTGTGGCAAGACCATGATGCTGCAAGAGACATTTTCTAGACCACCATGATGTGAAGACACTTTTTTCCTTGGCCAATGGAGTCACTGCCAATGGTAGAAGCAGCTCCATGGCATTGCATATTCTTCTGAAAGTTGTCCATGTGCTGCTTACTGTGTGTCACCATCATGCTTGTTGGTGAGCATTTCCTTAAAGTTGCAATGCCTGTCATACCCCAAACCTTGGTTTGATATTGGCATCACAGATGACCAAGCTGCCATTTGTCACTCTAGAATGGGAGAGCCATCATCATCTATTCACTCCGACCACCCTCACTGGCTACTGCATCTCTCAGGCCACTGACAGAACCAGAGTCATGTAGTTTGAATACAGAGCTATAGCCCTCTGTGCTGTAGAGATGGCTACAGACATTTTAGCTGCCAGGACTTGAACATTTCAGGTGTAGACTGTCATCTTGACAGTGAGCTTGCATTTGGTTATATTAGGGCTTTTCTTTTCATGTAATTGAAAAACATTCCTGTATTCCTTTTAAATATTTGCAACAAAAGGGCATGTACATTGTAAAGTGGATATTGTTATATATGCTTTAAAGCAGTGATGGTGAACCTTTTAGGTTCGGCGTGTCAAAAAGTTGGAAAATGCCAAACTTGACTCTGCTGGTGTGTTGCCCCCTGCTTCCAAACAAAAATAAATTAAAATCAAAATAAATAACATAAATAAGTAAATCAATAAAAATAAATAAAAACAGCATAGTTCTCAATACATCAGGCACAAATCTCAACAGATTCAGAGACAAATCTAGAAGTAAGAGACATAGACAGTTTTAAACTACTAGTGCTATTAATTTGAGACACTGACAGAATAAGTGAATGTGAATTAATATATCTTTTCTGAAGTAAAATAATTCTATATATCTAATTATTCTCATTATTAAGTATACAAATGTCATTAGTTTTAGGAGGGATTAAGAGGGACAGTTGAGATGAATGTAAAAGAACACACTCTTAGAAATGCAGACTATTGGCCTTTGCAGTAGTGTTACCATGAAGAGAAAACCATGTCAGCACAGCCCTTTGCAGACTATATCGCGACAGTATACCTAAATAGTCTTTGAGGTTAATAACTTCCTTACCTCTGCAGCAGTGTTGGTTAACTGGTTCCTGACACAAAATAATTCAATGTACTTCACACGAGCAATGAATGAAAAAGCAGTGCCTTTGGTAACTCAGGAGTTGATGATCGCTAATGCATCACCCAAAATATCATGGTGTGTCACCTTTAACACGGGTATCATAGGTTCACCATCAGTGCTGTAATGCATCTCTGTGGCCCTTTGACACATTTTTATAAGAGAAGCAGTAGCAAACACACAGTCTTTCTTCAGTCCTGCAAATGCTGCAACAGTGCTTACTGATATCACTCATGTGGACTGAGTTTGCAAACATGGATTATCTGTCTAGAATCTTTTGCTTCTGTCGACACTGATACTGACACCCTTACTATCCTTCTAAGTGTCTCAGTTTTACCTTATCCATGAATCCAATTTGTTAACCTTTAAATTGTTGCACAAGCAACATGCACTTAATAGATTCATATACAAGTACAAAAGAATGCCAAGGTGTGATATAAGAATTTCAGGGGGTGACAGAAGTATGCCAAAGAAGCTGAAAAGTAAAGTGTACAAAACAGTAGTGTGACCAATACAACTGCATGGTACAGAAACCTGGGCAGGAAGGCAGAGCATCTGAGGAAGTTAGAGGTGATGGATATAACGTTTGTGAGGCAGGTGGTAGGATACACACTGCGGGAAAGACAAAGAATTGAAGACATCAGAGCAGTAGCCCAAGTAGCTCCAATTGAAGAGAAGGTCAAAGAGAACAGATTTTGTTGCCTGTGGCACATGTACGAGAAAGCAGAAAGAATCTGGTTAAAGAAGATTTGGGACAGAAAGGAGGAATGCAAGAGGAAATGAGAGCATCCAGGAAAGAGATGGATGGACTGAGAGAAGAACTGGAATAGTTAAGCATAACTGTTGACGAAGGTAGAAAGTGGCATTGAAATGAGACAGAACAGTTAATGTGACACCCTGAACCCATGTAGGTAAATGGGAAAAAAGGGGTTGATGATGATGATACAGGTACAGAATTTCACGAGAAATGCTTACTAGGGAGGTCAGATGCTCTGATGGAAGTGACATGTGTTTGTTGCACATGCATGTTTAAATGTGAAAATGGAATGATAGTTTTTGAATATGTAATGGAAACCTGTTTCTAAGAAGTCTTTCAGTGGTTTTGCATAAACAATAAAAAAATATGTTTTCCAGTATTATCAGTTTTTTAGCAATGGACATAGCTTTTAGGCATGATGTAAATATCAGCTTTTGCTTTCTCACGCATCTCATTATTTATTTATTTTCTGGGGTAGTGCACTCAGCTCCATGGACGTTTTTCAGACCTGGGAACAGTGTCTGGTTAAGTGACTTGCTCAATGCCATATAGTTAAAGAAGGGAAGCTGTGGGAATCGAACCTTGTACCACTGGACCACAAGAAACAACTCATTAAGAGCTGTTGAATCCTCTAAGCCAACTGCAAGATTGCCAGTCATTAGGTCACTTGAACTGAAACCTCACTCAAAATGATACTCTGATGACTTTGAGCTGTAAGTTCAAATTTATATTGGATACAAAATGAAAAAGACAAGACAGCTAAATAAAAAAAGTGGGAGTCTTGCATGTGTCCTAACTTGTCTCATAGGCTACCATCTGGAAAGTCTGTTACATCTGTTAATATATATGTGTATATATATATATATATATATATATATATATATATATATATATATATATATATATATATATATACATACATGCTGGCTAAACAGGTCACTGGTGACCTTGGCATTACTTTGCTTTTTTCATTTTCTGACTACAGTAAAAGGTGTCAGTCGTACTGTATTTATTATAGACCTTGCTTCAGTTCATTGTCAGTGTCATAAACTGACACTTCCTGGCATGGCTGCTGCAGAAATAGCTACTGATGTTGACTGGATAGCTGCTCTTATGACCTTCCACATTAAATAGAAACAGACTGGTTTGTTGGGCTTAGTGCCAGAGAGGCCTACTGAAGTGGAAAAGTAGCATAAAAAAAGATAAACTGTCAGAAATTGGTCTCTCCTTGCATTCATTTGCTGTTTTTGACTTGATTGTATTAGTAAAGATCTGTGTGTTACTGTGCATATATATGTTATTGCAATTAAACATTTATATTTTTTATTCAGGGACAGCTTTCATATCTTTGGCAATGCAATGAAAAGGAGATGTTTTAATTTATCTTTGTAGACAACACGGATCTAGTAACTCTAGGTTTAGCATCAGTCTGCTAATGTGTTGTTGTCCACTTTTGTTAGCTTCTGACATGCTGTGTGAGAGAACAAGTGACATTAAAATGCAGTCATGCATTACACTAGCCTTTCAAGTAACAAGTCTTGCATTCCACACAAGATAAGAATGAGAAATTTCATGAGTTTAGTACTTGAAACACAGGAGAAGAAAAGTAACTGAAATAAATTAGTATGTGAAGATAACTGGTCAGTGCTGAAAGTGACGTGGAGTTAACCTGTGCAGTATTGGCACTGAAAAGTGGCAAGTGGCATTAGTTATTTACAAAGCATTAATCTTTAATCCAACAAAATGCATTGAAGATTTCAAGGTTAATCTTTAGTTTCCATTTTAAGTGATACCTGTTATTGTTTTTGTTGTTTAGTAACAGTATAGAGTTTTAGAGACCCATACATTCCATTTAATTTTGTGGGAGAGGTAAGAACAAAATAAAAAATGTTTGTTTTTTAGCAGTAAACCAGTCTTGAGGGTAAGTACTATTTGTGTGGGTCACCATCTTTACAGCATTTTTAGGGCTGCGTAGGGAGCACAGTCCTGCAGCAGTTAGCTTTGCTGCTTTAACAGGAGTTAGTTCCATGGTTTGGTTTCTCCTTGGGGTGCCATTTATATAGAGTTTACAAGTCCTTCCTCTGTGAATGTGGCTTTATACTGGGATCTCTTGTTTCCTCTCACACCAAAGAGACATGTTGCATATTGAGAAGAGACATGGTAGTCCTCTAAGTGTGTGTGTGACTGAGAGTATGTGTGCGTGTGTGTGTGTGTGTGTGTGTGTGTGTGTGTGTGTGTGTGTGTGTGTGTGTGTGACTTGAGACAGACTGGTGTCCTCTCCAACACTAGTTTTCTGCCTTATACCAAAGTTGAAGTAAAATGTAACAGTTTATGCCTTAAACAATTTACAAAATAGAAATGAAACAAGGCAATATAAACTGATAAATAAAATAAAAAGTGCTCAAAATTTATGTGGTATTAGCACATACTAAATGTTCACACTCTTCCTAAGAATCAAACATTGTTTTAAGGTTTTGATTAATAACTAACAAAAAGGCAGTAACTGGAGATATCAAGCTTAAGAAAAACACATAGAATTAATACCAGAAGACCCCAGGCTAAAGACCAGCTTGTCTAGAGCCAAGTCTAATGCATAATCTATATGTAGACTAAAAAATCCATCAAATGTAATAGGCAACATCATTAGTAAGAAGAAATTAGAAGAAATGGCTCAGTTGTGAAATGAGCATGCTAGTTAATGTGCTACACAAATATTAACTTCTATAATGAATTTAACAGCAGTTTATCATTAAATAGTTACAGCCATGCCTCTCAACTGTCTAAATTTTTGCCTTATATTTTTGGTCTATCCTCATTAAATTTATGGTTTTCTGGCAAATCACTGAGGATTGAAGTCACTAAATAATGACATACATTTGACTTTCACACATATTTCACATTTCATATCTTTCAGAATGTGCATGCCCAAACAAATACTATTATTCTAGCAACTTTGAAGTTTCTAAGAGCAATATTTAATATCTGTCCCTATTTTTGAGCCTTTGTAGGTATACATATTTATACATAATTTTAGGCTTTGTCCAAATTTCTTGCTCTAAGAGGTTGAGAGGTATGGTCACAGTAGCAGCAGAACACGAAACACCAGTTCTCTCAGAATTGAGCCGACAAAGAGGAGCGCACCAGGCCTGGGCAGTACTATGTGGAAGCAATGGTCAGTAGTGATTTACAAAGCAAAGCCAAATAATATTCAGCATCTTAATAATGTTCAGCCCATAGTAAGAATAATAACTGTAAGTAATGAATTTCTAGTTAATATCTAATAGTGGCCAAATTCCACTAGCTAATACCTAATAGTGGCCAAATTTCACTAATCTGTATGAGCACCACTTCTGGCAGCTTGCCTTGTGAGTAACTTGGTTAACGAAAGGAAATAAATGAAAAGAAGAATGTACTTTCAGCCATCTGCTGCCACTTTGGGTAAGTGAATTTCTGTTATTTCCCCTTACTAAAATATGCACGTATCAGCGAGTGAATGGTGTAACTGCAAAATAGATAAGGTTTCAGTTTATGCAGCATTCGTTCTCCAGTGCATATTTACAGAAGAGTCTCAGCATTCAGTGGGCATATGAGGCATAGAAGCTCATCCTGAATGGATTACCATCCTTTCACAGGAATTGCTCATATGTATATGTGGGTCTACTTCAAAATATCAAAAGACCACTTACTCGAATCCCAAATCATCGAGATGACAGTATCGAAACTACATATCCACTAACCATCAAACCATTAGAAACGTTCACCTGGAAAGGAACAACTTGGCCACCATGGGAAAGTTTAC
>NC_056731.1:52530228-52565228 GCF_019279795.1 Protopterus annectens | reverse complement strand
TGCTGTAAACTGTATTTTAACATATTGTTTGAAAATTCTTTGCATACTGTATTTTAACATACTGTGTAAAATTTTATTTACTGTGGAGCTTTTCTCCTGGGTCTCCACAAAAAATGGACCTGTGTCCAGTCGGACCATCCCTGTTAACAAATGTAAAATAAAAATAAATGAGCTAAATAAATAAAATAAATGTAACGTTATGGTAAGTGCATGATTTTTTTATTGAAGGAAGAGGCATCTAGTCTAGGAGAAAGTTTTGCCTTGTGTGTAAGTGTTTATATGGAATTGCTTGATTTTCCATTTATCCAAGAGGTATGGCAATGCATTCAGTCTGTCATTTCGGCGGATCACTGCATAGAGTGATTTTGTGTCTAAAGACATTTATTTGAAATGACTTTCTGCTTCTGTTAGCCTTTTTAATATCAAAAGAACGTCTGATATTCACAAGAAGTACCACACAGCTTAGTTTACATCTTTAGACTACTTGTATTTGCTGGTGAGGTTGGATACCTATTTAATGGCCTGATCCATTTTCTGGTAAAATTTGGGAAGTGTGCTGAGAAATAACCACATGTCATGATACTTACAAAATGCCCTACTTGTGCCTTTCTTTATGTCCCATGGTACAGCACTCTTTACAAAAACTTTGGAGGGGGGCAGGAATGTTTTACTACAGTTATGCAGTTTTTAAATGACCCATATGATACTTTAGTTAGTGATTCTATTACTTAAAACATTGATGTGTGATGGGTGGATTGACTCTGGCCCCACCAAACAATGCGAACTTATAAAAGCAGTAGTGGTTTTCCTATTAGTGTTCAAGTTGAAGTGGATGAGGATGCAACCTTTTGGACACGTGGACGAACTGTAATTCAGTAACTGGTGTAACTGATGTTTGTCAAAGAAAGTTGTTGTTAGTGCAATATATATATATATATATATATATATATATATATATATATATATATATATGCATATATATCTGTATGAGTAAGGGTGGTGTAAGCTGGTTGAAGTCCAACTCTAAATTCACGTTTAATTTCAGGGAGTTAGGTGCATGGACTTAAGAATGAATATAACACGCATCATCTGTTCTCCTTGCTTCAACAGCAGCTTTAAGTTCTTATTAGACTGAGTATTCTATTGATAGAGTACTGAAGAACTATTTGGGTAGAGGGCTTCAGATGCCTCACAGAGCAACACATTTCTTTCTTTATGTGCAGATTTCCAGTGCTCTCCTGTTAAAGGTGATGATGTCACCATCACCATTATATCTGCATGCTTTCTGAAGTGCAGGACTTCCATCTGGAGTCATTTGCTGAGTGAAGGCTGACTTGATATCTGTTGCTATTTTTAACATGTTCATTGTATGTTTTTGTTAAAACATTCATGTTTATCTGCTGCTTTTGTGTATGTGTGGAACTGATGTGTGATGTGATTTTGGCAGTTTAACCGTCAGAGGTATTCAATTCATCCTTGTAGTTGTAGACAAGCAGATAGTTTAGAGAGAAAGAAATGGGGTCAACATTTGAATGTTTAAATCTGAAGACAGTTACAGATAAAAAGTATAGGTTTGCAGATGTGCAAATGCAGATATTTAGTGATGAACCTTGCACAAGTAATCATTTATTTTTCTCAGTAACTTTCCTATGTCTAATGGCTAGATTTTGAATGTGCAGTTGTATGTTGATTTGTTTCCCACTGAAATAATAGTAGCAATATTCATTTCTTTTACATATGATTACTGCTTTCTTCCAGCCGCCATATCTCCTTTAATTTATCATCCCATTTGTTTTCTTTGTGTGACAGCCCCTTGTGAGAGACCATCGTCATCCATTTAGCCTGTATACTTTTCTAGCTGTTGGTGTAACTCCCCACCCTCTGACACCTGAAATGTGTACTTCATCATAGGAGGGCTTGCTATGCCCAGCCCTTCATCCCTTCTTGGCATCATGTATACTCCTGGATCTGCCTTCTCGAGGGCTTCAGTTTTGCAGAGCAAAATGCACATTCCCTCTGCTGTATGCTGTACTTTTGCTTCATTATTAGCATCGGTAGGGCAGCATACATGCACACTTTCCTCCCTCCATGATGTGTGCACTGAAACTAACACTTATTCCCACCCTCCCCTGGTCAACTCCTTCAGTGTCCAGGCCACTAACTTAATGCAGGTCATCTGCATTACCACCAGGACAGGCTTCATCCCTCCTTGCCATAGAGATGACTTTGTAGTAACATTAATTTTTATTCATCTTTCAGTGTCTGAAGCCTAAACTGGTGCAGACTTTTTGTCTTTTGTCTGAGGACAGTTTTGAGTCTTACACAGCATCTGTATGGTGAAGTCATTTATGGTACTTATGCTAAGAGTCACCAGTTTGGTGAACCCTTTCCCCTGATATTACATGACCAAAATGTATGGTTTCAGTTACTCAGATGAATGCAAACTGTAGCCACTTTTAAATGTTAAGTGATGATGTACACTGCGCCATATACTAATGCTGTAAGTGTATAATATTATGTCTACAGTTGTATTCTGTATGATCAAATGTTCTTAATGTAGAACTAAAAATACCTGCAAAAAATGTTCAAACGTGCAAAATATTGAAAGCAAATAATCTCGAACTAAAAAGTATCAAGAAAGGAAAACTATTTCCTCTCCTGATATTAATGCTAGCCCCCCCCCCCCCAACATAACACTAGTCTCAAATTCATCTCATAACTGACAGGTTTTTATTAAGGAAAGGTCTAGGGTTAGAGGTGGGGAAATGGAAGTGTTAGGGTTAGGCTTAGCACCCATTACTAAGGACGGTAGAGGGGCCCCTTGCATCACCTTAATAATGGGTGCTAACCCTAATGCTATTCCTTTCCCCAAAACTAACCCTATACCTTACCTTAATAAACACCTTCCCATAACACCTCCAGTACACAAGGCACACTTGCACTCACAGACATGCACAAACATACAGTAAATACAGTGCATCTATCCTGTTACCTAAACCTGACCTAAATCCTGAAATACACATACTTGCACACAAACGTACAATACATATCCCTAACCTACCCCGACCCTAACTCACAAGTACATGCACAAACATGCTCACCCCCTCCAAACTCACTCACCTATCTTGAGAATATATAACTTCGACATTTGCACTACTCAGATATCATGCTATTGAAATTAAACAACAGCCACTGCAGTTGCCAAAGATACTGACATCCAAAAAATGCAGGAATACCACATATATAGGTTTACCTATGAGTCATCAGCAATTTCTTTTTCAGCTCGCCATTTACCAGAAATTTAATTTAGAAAATGGTGAACCTAGAAATCTATAACAATAGAAAAAATCTTTTCTTGAAGGGTGGCAAGCACCCAGCCTACCAAAAATATATATACCAATTCTTTGGTTGCACCACAATAGAGAAAAGGGGAAAAAAACTGAAAAGTGTATTGCCAGCTCACACATCACTTATATGTATGCCTGCCACACACACACTCACACACAAACACACACACACTCACACACAAACACACACACACACACACACACACACATAGATAGCTATAGATATGTGTATAATATACATATATTTCTTAATGCAGAGCTGGGTTTAACTTCTATATGTCCCACTTGCAAACTGAGAACATTTATGTAATTAAGTTAACCAAACTAAAGTTGCTGGGGCAAGCATGAAACATCAGAGGATCCCATTTGGTTTGTAATAACAACATATACTGACTGAAGTGCTGTCAGAATTTTTTTTTAAACACTCGGCTTTCCAGTTTATTTTCTCAAACATGCTAGTTCAAGGTAATAGCTGTTCCAGTTAAATGCCCAAAGTGTTTTAAAGTATTATGTCTTAGTAGCATGACATAGTATAGCAGCAGTTCATAAATCAGAAATACTTTTAGATTTTTTTCATATGATAAAATAGGTAATCCCATGGGAAACAGAAAGTGTCAACATGGTCAGTTAATTACATTGCCTGCCGATTCACATAATCTTTACAAGAACATTAGAACTCATTTTGCTAGTGGAGGTATGACAAATGCTGTCACATGGTTCACATTTCATTCCTTCATCAGGTATTGCTGCCAGAATGCATATGGCCTACCCAGGGTTGCCAGACGTCCCTATTTCGGCGGGACTGTCCCGAGATCAGCAGCCTGATCCTGAGTCCCGCCCTGCCGGTTTAAATCCTGGGCAGCCTCCGCTTTGTTTTTTTGATTGGCCTGTATACCGGCATACGGGCCAATCAAAAATCGCTAAACACGGAGCTTCTTGTGTTTAATGTGGAAGTTCCGCATTAAACGAAGCTCCGTGTTTAGCGATTTTTGATTGGCCCGTATGCAGAGAGGGCCAATCAAAACATCGCAAAACAGAGCTACTTCTGTGTAATGCGGAACTGCGATGTTTCGCATTAAACAGAAGTAGGTCTGTGTTTATGTAGTTTTGATTGGCCCGGGAAGACCTTTTTTTTTTTTTTTTTGTAGTCTTCACTTACAGTGAAAGACCCCTACCTGGCCAGTCGGAAATCTGGCAACCCTGGGCCTACCAGATAAAAATAAAATTTATGTGGGTGTTTTTGGAAGATCTGCTTTGACAAAGAATTTTTTTCTCCACAAAGGTAGTTTCTCTTAAGTCCCAAATCTGTTATTTAAAGCTTAACAGCAGTTTTTTTGTTTTTTCTGATAGCACGGTGGCTTTACTAGAGCTTTGCTTCATTTAACTCGTCAGAAATTGTTCTTGTTGTAATATTTAGTGACCAAGATGCTGCTGGAAAGACTAGAATAGGTATGGGAACATATCAGCCGACTAACAGCATTCTAAACATATGGAGAAGCCCCAAGTCTGATTTGTCCAAACTGGTTTCAGCGATAGTGGAATTTTTCTCAGTTCTTCACTGTTGGGTGACCTTAGAGTTGGCATATTTATAATTTTGTGGGTTTGTAAGGGTGTCTTCCCATGGTGTTGGCCCACATAGCACCACTGGGCGGGTGTTAATTACACATTATACAAGACCCTCCATTAATATTCCAAAATGTGCACGCTGACTGGTCAGCATGCACTTTGTAAATCAGAGTTATACTAATGGAAAAAGGCCCGGTCGCCCGGACTTTTTCCATTAGTATAGCTCTTTTTTTACAGCAATGGAGAATGTAAGATGATCGTTGCTTTTAACACACTGTCTCGCTATGTTAAACGAGTTTAACATAGCATGACAGCTTTAATAAAAGTAACGGAGATCTTCCTACCTCTGTTGCTTTTTTTAAACTGTCTCGCTATGTTAAACTCCTTTAACATAGTGAAACACTTTGTAAAAAGCAATGGAGATCTTGCTTTCTCCGTTGCTTTTTTTAAAGCTGTCTCGCTATATTAAATGGGTTTAACATAGTGAGACAGCTTTAAAAAAAGCAACGGAGATTCTCCATTGCTTTTGTTAAAGCTGTCTCGCTATGTTAAACTCCTTTAACATAGTGAGACAGTTTGTAAAAAAGCAACAGAGATTGCTTTCTCCATTGCTTCCACCCACAGCTCTGATGTACTGCGTAAGCATACGCATGCGCAGTACATCAGAACTGCCGCAGAATACCAGACAGCTACGGAAGGGCAGCAAGGAGGCATTATACAATGCCATTATTTAAGAAAAGTAATTATTTTTTTTCTTAAATAATGTCATTATATGATAGCAATATCCCACTTCTGGGTGTGGGTAATGCTGGATTTACCCACGGTTGTCTTTGTTTGGCCACTCGGGCTTCACCTTTGTGACCAAACCACACCAACCGTGGGTAAATCCAGCATTACCCACACCCAGGTGTGGGTTATTGTTATATTATCACACACCCAGTTGGGCATTATTGCTTACATATTCTGCAGCTGATATGCTCTTTTAGATATGATGTCAAGGAGGATACCCTTAATAATTATTCTTTTTCAAATTTTTTAGAAAAGTCTTTTTTGCTAAAGTATGTTGCAGTATATGTGGAATTACTCAGATTTCTTAAAAATACGTTTCTTGTGTAATGGTTCAGTGACTGGATCATTTCAGATGCGTGCAATGACTTTGTGTTTGCCATGATGGAGAGTGTACATTTAATGTGCATTGATCATCAACTGTTATATTGCTGGATAAGATGTATGAGTAGCCTGTGGCAACCTTAGTTTAATATTTTGGACAGAGTATTCAGTGTGTCTGGTGGAACAATTAAATCTTTATTTTGCTCACTACCAAACTATTGAACAAGCTGGTAAATGAGAGGAAGGCTGAATTTGGGCAAAAGACTGTCTGTGTCAGTCATTTCCGCTATAGCTGATAGGCTGGGCAAATGAAAGCATAACAAGAGGCTAGGCACTTCATTAAGGTTTTACGTCTAAGTTGTGCTCTTGTAGTCTATTTTTATTGAGCTTAATTTCAGTTAAAAAAGAAGTCTGATGAAGTCCATTGTGAGTGAAAAGACAAAAGCGCTTGGTAATAATACATATTTTTAGAGTTATCTGGTGGAGTGGACTGTTTGTTTTTTTTATTTGCAGTCAGCGGGACATTTTTGGAAATGCGGTTTTGTTTTTATTTATAGTTAACATAAATTACTGTAATATGGCATACAGCTCTAAGTTAAAAGCCTCACCACAGAATATCAGATGACTCAGAGGCTAGAGGAAATATCTCTAACTCACCTTCTACAGCAAACTATAATAATGTATGCTTCCTTGAACCCATGGTTCACTGTGGCGCATTATACATATAGTTATACATACATGCATACATACATACACACATACGTGCACACATACATACAATGGTGCAACTGAACTTTACTGTCTGTCATCATACAATGCATTATCCTTTCTTCTTTCTTTTGTCCACATATGTACAGCACATTCATGTTTCTCTGCTTTTATTACATTCATTTTCATCTCTCATTCATTCTTTATCTTGTTATGTCATTCCTTTTTTCCTTTCATGCCCTTTCCTTTCCTTTTCATGCAAAACAGAGAGGAAGAGTCCGAAGAAGAGGAAGCTCAACAGCCAGTTACAGAACCTAATACAGAGGATGAGGGAGATGAAGATCCATCCAGACAGGTCCAAGCCAGGTACCAGGATGTAGTTAACTCCTTCCCAGCCACACCCATAGAACCACTGAACCTCTTCCCCACCTGCACTCTAGTATTTTTATTGCACTATAAGCATGTAGTGTATAGTAGGTGTCATGTGAAAAATACTTTCCAGGGTTTCATAGAATTATTATGGCACATATATAATAATTTGATTCCCTCGAAAAGTAGTCAACATGCTTTTCTCCTGGCTTTTTGATTATAGCAGTCTATGCTAAGATATTTTTAACATTGTAGTAAAATAACATTATGCTGTCAATATCATTTACTAAATCATTTCTTGTACATGTTTTTTATGTTTTATAGGTAGGCAATTACAAAGTGAAAAGGCTGCATTGAAGATTAACTTGATGTTTTATAGCTGTTTTGGTGGTTCTCTGAACTTAGGCATTGTGTGCTGAAAATCCTCTTGCTAGAGTTTCTTTTTCACACCTTCATCTGGTGCCTTTGCTTCAGTTTATCTCAGATCTTCAGAGAGGAATTAAAAAAATAAAAACAGAAACAGATATGTCAAAAGATAAAAAGTAGCATGGATGACAAGAAAATTGAAAAAGGTATGGAAAGAGCTAGACAAGTGCAAACAACCATGATTACTAGTAAATAATTTTGTACACTGCTACCATGTTTTCCATTGCAGCAGCAAATCCTAAGTCTGTCATTTCTATTTTGACCTGTTAATGTGAGACAGGAAGTGCAAGTCATTGCAGCTAATTTTTACAGGGTATCTCCACATGCATAGAACAACTGCTGCACTAAAACTTGCAGATGACTGTACCCTCATCTTTTATGCCAGCCCTACAGAGACTGCTCATCTGAAAATACCTAAAGAATTTACTATGCCTTGGCATTGATTTAATATCAGTTATCTAGTATCAAATTCTGAAAAACAAAGCTGTGCTATTTGGCCCCAAAACATTGTCTGACAAAAGAAAAGATTAATAATGCAACAATAAATGACAAATGCATCAGGTTTATAGATGTTAAATTCCTGAACATCCTAGTTTATCAAAATGTGTAAATTAAGAATTCTCTATTAACATAGTCATATCCAAAGTACGTCACAGATAAGTACCTTGTAGGGTTCCAGGTAATACAGACAGACAGATAATTTTCACAGTGTGGGACCCGGATATGTATCCAACTTCAACAAAGATTTATTTATTTTTTTAGAATTCTTCAGCACATGCAGTGCAAGGCATGATGTGTAGCAGAGGTGCCAGGCAGAACTCAGCACTTTACTAACCTTCGACTTCTAGGATGGCTTGCACTTAAAGGAAAAGGTTAGGGTGTTCACAGCTGTTTCTTGCTGGCAAACCTACCTCCAGGGACCATTGCTCCCTTTTCAGACAGAAGCTTAGCAAGCACTAGTCTGTCATGAGCTTAAAGCATCTGGATAATGTGTACTAGCTTTCCCAAGAACACTACAAACAATTCCAATTATGGACTGTTAACTGTGGCATCTCCTCTTAATGGAAATGGCTTCTACAAACCTGTACAGCTGCCAAAGCTATGTTTGTTTCAAAAGTGCGTGAACGTATGCTGTTGCAATTTACATATAAATCTAGTTGGCCTTTCTAGATGACTGTCCCCTTAGATTTTGGATTCCTAAGACTTCCCGGGCCTCCCTGCCTTTGAATTCATTTCAAATTCTATGGCATTTTTTTCAAGCCTCTTGTGAGTTATAAGTGCAATCTTTTAAACAGAGGAAGACAGGAGGTACACTGCCCATGGTTCACCCATGAAAGAAGACTATTATCTAGTCTTAATACTTCAGATTAATTTTGTTGTAGGTTTTCTCATTTGGTTGCAGGACTCGAGAATGTTTGTTGGTCATTGATCTCAAAATTAAAGAAAAAATACTGTTTCAAGCTCCCATGATCTCTTAGAATATCATTGAAGCCAAATCATGTTTGCTGCAGTCATTAATTATATGTTGTATGTTTTTTGTTTGTTTGCTTTTTTCTTTATATTGTTCTATTAAGTAAAGCTGTTTGCAGGAAATGCATTTGCCAGTCCTGTGTAGGTACATGAAAAGAACCATTGTAATTTTCATGAAACTGCCAGAAATGTCAACTTCTTTCCTCTCATCTACTCACAACCTTGCCCAATTTCTTAACATTTTACCCTGCATTTAAAACCTTTTCACTTGCTGTCCTTTGTCCTTGGGAATCATTGTTGTATCTTCTGTCTTGACATTGTTCTTTAGTTTAACAGGAAACACAGAAGTACACAGTAGCACAGTGTTAGTGTTGTTGTCTCACAGTTTTTTATTTGGTGGTCAGCTAGGTTGCCTTATGTGCAGAATCTGTAAGTCCTCGTTTTGTCTACATATTTATTTCTGGGTGGTCCACTTCCTCTCACATCCCTTACTACTGCCGGTGAATTGAGGAGCCTCTCCATTAACAATAGGTGTGGGTGCCATATGTGAGAGATGGCTCCCTTTTGGAAGTGCGAGGCTCAAACTGTGATTTTTAAGTTTGGAAGTTAAACTGCAATTCTGATCAAAAACAATGAATTCTGAATCTCACTGTCACACTTTCTAGAAGCTCCTCTAACCACCACAACATGGGTACTGTGCCCCTACACCCCCTGGTACTAATCTATACTATCATTGTTTTATCTCAGAAAATGGAGAATTATTCTAAGATGGTATAGTTTCATATTCACTATCCATTCTCCACAACAGCCCTTAAATTTTCACTGCTACAAAGATTGTGGCTACAGTTGATAGACTTTCAGCAGGGTGTGTGTGTGTGTGTGTGTGTGTGTGTGTGTGTGTGTGTGTGTGTGTGTGTGTGTGCGTGTTCTACTGCAAACTAACATCCTTTTTGGGATTAGTTTCCAGCCTTACATTCAGCATATGTCGGGATAGGATACAGCTCCCCTGCAAACCTTATTTAGATAAAGAAAGTAATCAAAAATAAATGAATGAATTATTAAAAAACTAAAGAGCAAACAAGATAAAATTAAATTATTTAAAATAAATATAGCCACTTCCCTTCCCCGTGATTGAATGATAAGTGCGTGATTTCTATTAAGAGTTGAATTTTTTCAAATGCACCTCCTAGAACACTGTTTCCCATAATGCATTGCTTCCCAAGAGGTTTCTGTTTTTGCACCGTCAGTAACAGAATGTTTTGAGGCCCTGTATTTTTTCTCTGGAATTATGTAAGCATGACGTTAGTATATAAAAGTGAGACATGTTTTGGGAGCAGGTGAGGCTTGCCCCCTGAAAATAATTATTGATCTGAAGTAGCTGACTTCATTTGGGCATCAACCTATGGGTCTTCGGATCCATATCGGATCCGAGCTGGCAGTTTCCAACAGCAGAGATCCGAGCTCCAAGCTCCTCCCCTACCCATAATCCCCTGCCAACCCTACCTGACCTCAGATCTAGTTTGCCGCGGTTGAAGCCAGCAGCTTGATCCTTGAGTTCCAGGCGTTAGTCAAGAACTGTGAGAGAATTTTGACCCTTTTTCTTACCTTTTCTGTTACAAAAAGACTGTTGTGTGTGTGTTTAGCATTCCCTTGTAGTTTTTTACCTTTAATTTTAATGTTAGCTTACCCCCCCCCTCGTGAGAGCGTTAGGGCGTGTGTCTGTGTGTGGTTGAGGCCTAGTGTGTGTGTTCTCCTTTCCAGTGATGTCTGAGGCCCCAAAGATATTTTTTTCTAAATGTACCGAGTGTGGCCATAAGCTATCCCCAGCGGATGGCCACACTCAGTGCATATTGTGCCTTGGGGTTGAACACCTCTACTCTGGATGCGCTATTTGCGCAGTGTTCAACCCCAGGGCACTTAAGGACCGGAGGTCGAAGTTGATTCTGGTGGGACTTTTGCCCCCGGACTTGGCTCTGACCTCCGTTCTCCCAGTGGCACCTGTCGCAGCTGCGGCAGTACCCATGACTGCTTCCCTTCCCCTGGCCAGGACTCAACCTCTCACCTTGGGCCAGGAGGATAGGGAAGCCAGGAAAGAGAAGCGAAGAGAGAAGCACCATAAGCGGCGGGCCGAGGCTTCTACATCGGCCCCGCCAGCTAAGCGGGCTTCTCCCTCCAAGACCTCCGAGCCTTCTCCTTCCTGGATCCAGTCACCTTGTTTCTCACCGGGACCGGAGGAGGAGGAGGAGGAGGCCCAATCTCCCTCGAGGTCATCAAGGCGGCACTCCTGTCCCACCTTGGTGGCCTGCTCTAGGTCTACAAGAAGCCTAACAGATGCAGATTTGGACAGGATGATGAGAAGATTCCTCCAGGCCCAACTGCAGATGGGAGTGCTCTTGCCTCCCCCCTCTCCGTTGGGGAGCTCGACCCCTTTTTTCGCCCCAATCGCTCCTTCACCAACCCGCTTTCCAGGTTTGGAGTCCTCGGAGCTGAGCAGTGTTGGAGCCGGGGATGTGTCGGCGCCGATAGTATCGGGTACTTCGGCGCCGACAGCGCCCTCGAGTCTGTCGGGTCCCTTTTCGGTGGATCCGAGCTCTCGGAGCTGAGAGCTGAGCTTCGGATCCGAGGGTGTCAGTCTGCCTTCAGCTCCAGCCAGGTCAGAGCATACTGGCCCGTCGGATCCGATAGCGTCGGCTCCGGCCCCGATCTGCTCATGGGATCCGAGGGAGGGTTTGCTCTCGGATCCCAGAGAGAGCAGCTCTCCTTTGGCTTTCAATGTGGTGGAGAGGGCTCTGTCGAGGGATTCCAGGCCCCCGGCCACAGCTATGGCTCCGCCCCACACTCCCTCTCAGTTGGCTTCGGCTTCCATCACCCGGTCCCAGGAACAGCCTGCTCTAATGTCCCAGGTAGTTCCCTTGTTGGGACATGATGAGCCTGGTGAGGCCTCCTCAGACAGCCCTCCCGAGGAGGTCCCTCACAAGCGCAAGTGCAAAAGGAGGCACTTGGACTCCCCTGAGTCCTTAACCGAGGACACAGATTTGGAGGAAGGGGAAGGCTCCCCAAGATCACCCCCCGAAGACGTCTCCTTCGGAGACATCATGGAGATGCACAGGATAAGAGGAGGGTGGTCCTCCCCAAAGCCTACCTCAGACGAATCTGTGTTCCTGGAGGCGTTTGAAGCAGGCCCGTCTACCTCTTGGGTGTCCCCTCTGGCCGACCCCCTGGTAGACATGATCACTACCAGGGCGTGGAAGGAACCGGACACTGTGGAGCCCATCCCAAAGAGACCTGATAGGATCCTTAGTCCCCCCTCCGACAGAGTGCACTGGAGTAAGGGATCCCCAGTAGATGCCATGTTGGTGGTGGCAGCCACCAAGAGGGAACTGGCCCAAGAAAGTCCCTTGGTCCATCCTCCTAGCAAGGAGTCTCAGGCGATGAACCAGCTTGGGAAGTGAGTCTTCAGTTCAGCTACCTTCTCGGTAAGGTCACTGGACTACATGGCACATGTCATACGGCTCCAGCGAGACGTTATCAAAGAGTACGCTGGGTCACCCCCGGAGTTTATGTCGGCGGAGGGCAAGCAGGTGTACTCTGCCCAAATGGCCACTCTTCGGTCGATTTCCAATACCTCTATGTGGCTACTATCCCATGCTATGGAGGGAGCTGCTAGAGCTAGCGGAGCGGGTGTCGTCATGAGGCGTCAGGCATGGCTCCGACACTGTGATTTCACAGAAGCCTTTAAGGCATCTTTCGCTAATGCCCCATTCGATGGTTCTGCCCTCTTTGGCAAAACCGTACACAAAACATTAGTCCAGAGTGAGAAGGACGGGAAGACGTTGTCTGCCATCAAAGTCCGCTTCTCTGCTCCCCAGAGGTCCTTCTTCAAGAACCAAAAGGGACAGAAGAAGATGTGGTTCCAGAAGTCGCAACAGTGCCGTGATGCTCCGGACACCCAGTCCTTCCGAGGCAGTGGAGGACAGGGTGGACACCGCCCTAGGGGCAGAGGGGGTCCGAGGAGTTTTGGGTCCAGAGAATCATTCTCTGATTGGCCCACACAGCAACCCTGAGGGGTTACCCAACTGCTCCACTCTGGAGGCAGTCGGGGGGCGCTTTTTGAGGCACCTGGCAGCTTGGGTGTCCATCATGACAGATCGCTGGGTGCTTATCATATCCAGAGGTTACCAAATTCCGTTTCTTCATCCCCCTCACAATCCCAGATTCCTCCCCAATGTTCCCCCCGATCAGAGGGAGGCCGCGGCTACAGAAATCCAGCAGCTGCTAGACAAAAGAGCCATTCAGCATGTCCCCCCAGACCAGTCCGGATTGGGCTTTTACTCCAGGTTCTTCTTGGTGCCAAAAAAGATGGGGGACTTAAGGCCAATCCTCGATCTATCCCTCTTGAATCTGTCAGTAACCAAGGAAAAGTTCCGGATGGTCACACTTCAATCCATTCTCCCCCTCTTGCAGGAGAACGACTGGATGTGCTCTACAGACCTCAAGGATGCGTACTACCACATCTTGATGGACAGATGCTCCAGGAGGTTCATTCGCTTCTGGCTAGGAGCCAGTCATTACCAATTCAGTGTCCTTCCCTTTGGTCTCACCACAGCCCCCAGGGTGTTTACCAAGGTTTTGTCAGTGATAGCAGCCCACCTGAGACTCAAGGGAATTCAGGTCTTTCCCTACCTGGACGACTGGCTCCTGACCTTCCCCCACAAGGCATCTACTCTGCACGGCCAGGGACTCTTTTCTCTGTCTAGCTCCCCAGCTGGGGATCACAGTCAATCTAGGAAAATCTTCCCTTCTGCTGACACAAATCATAGACTTCATCGGGGCCAGATTGGATACAAGCCAGCTCCTAGCCCTCTTGACTTCAGACCGGCTTCAAACTCTGAGACTCCATGTGCGGGCCATCCTTCAATCCCCAGCTCCTTCAGCAGCGTTGGTCCTGAGGGCCCTAGGGTTGATGGCGGCTGCCATCAACCTGCTGCCCATGGCACGTTTGAACATGAGGGTCCTGCAGTGGACCCTCCAAGTCCAATGGTCCTTCCTGCATTACCCTCTAAACCATCCCATAAGCCTCAGCAGGGTTTGCAGGAAGGCCCTTCTGTGGTGGCTCCAGTCCCCGGACCTCCTCAAAGGTCGGCCCTTTGCTATGCCCCATCCCCCAACCACGATGACCACAGACATCTCTCGCCTTGGATGGGGGGGGGGGCATTGTCTAGGCAGGACAGTCCAAGGTACGTGGAACCACACGGAGACCTCGCTGCATATCAATATCCTGTTGGCGTTGCAAGCACTCCAGAGCCTTCTTCCCATTGGGACTATTGGAGTCCAGAAGGACAACATGTCGGTAGTCTGGTATATCAACAAACAAGGGGGAACCAGGCCCTATCCACTTTGCTGAGAGGCCATGAGAGTGTGGGAATGGGCAATCTCCACCATCCACTTTCTCATAGCGATGCACATTCCGGGATGGTCCAACATCCTTGTGGACAGACTGAGTCACACGATTCTATCGCCATACAAGTGGTCTCTGAATCCCGAAGTAGCGAGACAAATATTCTCCAAATGGGGTCAACCTTGTTGCGATCTTTTCGCTTCTCCCTCAAACAGAAGTGCAGTGACTACTTTGCTCTAATTCCCCCACCCGGGAAATCCCCCCGAGATGCTGTTCTACATGCTTGGCCACCCGGTCTCCTCTATGCTTACCCTCCTCTTCCTCTAATGCTGAAGTTCTTACAGAAAGCCAGACGGCTGGGAAGCAGAATAATCCTCATTGCCCCATTCTGGCCTCATCAGGCTTGGTCCCCTTATCTACGGTCTCATCTAGTGAATCCTGCCTGGATTCTGGATCCCATACCGGATCTGATCTCACACCCGTTAGACCTTCCGACCCCGGATCTGGACAATCTGAAGCTCACGGCTTGGTTGCTCCAGTTCCACTTCTAGCTAGGACTCCCGGTATCTCTTCCCCGGTCAAAGCTATCTTAGTGGTGGCCCACAAGCCCTCTACTAGAAGGCTTTATGATAGCAAATGGAAATGGTTTTCTATTTGGATGGAGCAACAAAACTTAGACCCCTTTATGGCTCCGTTACCTGCGGTGTTAGACTTTTTGTCAGGACTTTTTGACCAAGGAGTCAGCTCTTCCATGGTCAGAGTTCAGCTGGCAGCAATTTCGCATTATCACGTGGGGAGTGACCTAGGCCCTTTGATCTCTTCCAGATTGTGTAAGGCCTTTTTGAAGGGTACCTTTCTACTGAGACCCCCGGTGAAGGATGTAGTCCCTCCTTGGGATTTAGTGCTTGTGCTCCAGGCTTTGACAGCTCTTCCCTTTGAGCCTGCAGCTTCAGTGGATCTTAAACTATTATCCTGGAAAACAGCATTTCTCATCGCTATCACTTTGGCCAGAAGGGTCTCTGAACTACAAGCCCTTTCCGCCAAGCCACCATATTTGACCTTTCACAAAGATAGGGTATCCCTCAGGACCAATCCCTCTTTTCTTCCTAGGATGGCTTCCGAATCAAATATCAATCAGACTATTAATCTACCTGTCTTTTTTTCCAATTACCAAAACAAAGGCGAATACAAGTTGCACTCATTGGATGTTCATAGACAACTACGTTTCTTTTTACACAGAACAGCTGGTCATAGCCAATCAGACGAGCTGTTTATTTCCTTTGCTAAATCTAATTTTGGAAAATCCGTTTCAAAAGTCACACTGTCCAGATGCATTTCACAGTGTATTCTACTAGCATATGAAAGTTCAGGCCGGCCCGCACCCCAGGGAGTCCACGCCCATTCTACTAGGTCAATTTCCACATCTGCTGCATTTTGTTCTAGAGTCTCATTGGATGAAATTTGTTTGGCAGCCACTTGGGCTTCATCTCATACCTTTATAAATCATTATAAGTTGGACCTGGTCTCCAGAGGGAGAGCATCCTTTGGCTCTGCAGTGCTCCGGAACATCCTTCCATGAGGACGTCCCAAGATTTAGATAGCTGGGGACTCTGTCCCATAGGTTGATGCCCAAATGAAGTTAACTACTTCAGATTAAGAAGTTATGTACTCACCATAATGCTCCATCTGAGTAGATAAACTTCATTTGGCAGCAACCGTCCCCCCTCCTTCCCCCTGACCTTCGGATGTTTATATTACTATGTTGTTTTCTGATTGTATCAAGGTCAAACCATAAGCTGGCTATTTGGTGCAGGTTTTGCATTGGGCAAACTCGATCTGAGGTCAGGTAGGGTTGGCAGGGGATTATGGGTAGGGGAGGAGCTTGGAGCTCGGATCTCTGCTGTTGGAAACTGCCGGCTCAGATCCGATATGGATCCGAAGACCCATAGGTTGCTGCCAAATGAAGTTTATCTACTCAGATGGAACGTTATGGTGAGTACATAACTTCTTATTGTCTAGTTCTTCTGTTTGAAGCATCAACCATCTTGTTTTATCAGACAGAAGCTTCACCTGAACTGTACTTAACATGACATAGTGAAACCAACCATAATGTTTACTGGAAGACATAAATGTACAGGTAAACCTTGTAACCTGAAATTGTTCTTTTATATCTGAATAAAGAACTTTTTTTTTGGTTCCTACTTCTCGCCTCACCATTTACCATGTTAACAATCCTATCTTGGAGTTTCCATTGTCCACCTTGTCTTGGAAATGTTCCATCTTGCCCCCTTTAGACTACTGCATCCACAAGCAGGATAAATTCAGAGTGTAATCTGCTAGAAGAAAAGGTGGAGTAGAGGAAAGCAGATTAGAATTTCCCTGTAGAACACAATCCTGATAGCTATAGAGGGGTTTATAGTGCATATACAGGAGTGGAAACCTAAGTGGATACAGCATGCTGATGTCCAACATGTCACAACACCCAGCATCTGTTCAATTTAGCTACCCCCATTGCTGAATTAATGAAGAGCTGCCAATGCCTGCCATGTGACCATGGCACTAGCCACTGTGGAATGCCCCTAGTCACCAAGAGAAATCCCCCTCCCTTGAAATGTGCAAGCTAATAGTTACCATTAATTCTAATCCCGACCCTCCCCACCCAGTTTCTTCAGTACCCATGATACTAATCAAATTTGAATCATTTGGGTCACAGCCAAGGCTGCATCCTAACACACTATAGAGTGATTACTGACCTTTTTACAGTAATGATCTGCTGATCTCAGGAGAACAAACTAACTGAATTGACATTGTTCAGTTCTAAGAATTTATCTTAAAAACTATTATAGAATTGAATCACAGAATCCACAGCATGAATCACAATATTTATTTCAGGACATCCTTAAAGTTTGTATTTCAGTGTAACTGTTGATGTGAATCAAAGTTTTATAAACTGGATTCATGATCTACTTTGTAGGAATCTATGTCAGACATAGATATATTTTATTTAGTAAATTCATGTGCATTAAAGTGTAATTTTTTAACAAGTACATATTTTAGAAATATACATTCTTTTAGACAAATGCCTTATGACAAGTACTTGATTAACAACAAATAGTATTTTTTGTTAAATTATCTTTTTAAGAAATGCACATCAACTTTTTTGACAAATGATTATTTTAGACATTTCTTTTGTTACCAGGTTGTGTCTCAACAAAATACCTGTTTTCAAAGCTGTAGGCCTTTACCAAACGTATGTCCCGGACTTTTTATAATAACATTTTATCTATTAGTAAAATCTTGCTGAGTACACACACACACACACACACACACACACACACACTGTCAGGATCCTGTGTCTTCAATTTTAGATGGTTACCCATCAAAGAACTGATGAAACTTGACAGTCCTGTTTTTACTAACCTGAGTTTGAAATTATATGGTTTACGTATGTGTCAGACAATTTACTGTATTTACTTATTTAAAAAAAAAAAACATTAAGCACAGTTTTACAGTTCAGAAGATTTCAATTACAGTGGCAAAGTTTCACACTGTTAGCATATTTAAACATTAGTAGCATCCAAAGGCCCCTTAGAATCATAATTGCAGGTTTTTCCAAGAAGAAACTATTACACAAATGCTGTGAATTATGTCTCCCATGCAGATTTATAAATGGACAGTCAAAAAAAAAAAAAAAAAAACACCACTATTAGCGAGTGATAATTTAAATACAGAAATTATGACTTTTTATATTGTATAGATCGAAATGAGAAACAGTTTTATTTATTTCCGAAAATTATGAGGCTAGACTGGCAGTGAAACTGGATTTTTGATTGCTTTCAAAAAGAACATTCTTCTAGTTAATGTTGCCCACAACACAATTCTACCAAATGCACCAACTTGCCTCATGATAGTGCCTATATTTCTGTAAGGTTGATGAAGCTGCTTGTGCCAATCAGATGGCTTCTTCCTCAAAGAGTGTGTGCCAATTAGATGGCTTCTTCCTCAAAGAGTGTCATAAGTCAAAGCCCTTACTCCTACATTTGTATGAGGGGATTTCCCTGTTTACAAACACTTAGAAGAACACAAGGGGATAAAGCAGAGTATTGACAATTTTTAAAGGTACATAATCTCTGGACATTACCATGTCAACATATTGATGTCATCCTTGAAAGTTTATATTACAAGTGGAAGATTGTAAAAAAAACACTTTTGTATTTTTATTGATATTGACAACTAGCATATTCTTTTCTGGCTCATTAGGAGCTAAGCTGGGAGTGGAGGAGATGAAATGATAAGGCCATCCTATTATGGCTTTCCATCCTGTGGTAGAGCTTGAAGTGAAGACATACAAAGCAAACCAAGGACTGTGACTGCATGATCTAGAAATAGGCTTTGAGAATGATACTGACTCTATGTATGTATGTATAGCTGTATATCTATATTTTTGTGTGTATATATATATATATATATATATATATATATATATATATGTATTTATGGCAATAATCCCCCAGCTGAGGCATCTAGTTATGTAACTGTGGCAGAATTTGAATGCATTTTATGATTATACTAGTGCACTGTCTAAATCACAACAGCTAGGACCTGCTTGAGAATTATGTAGAATGTCCTTCAATTGCAACTCAAAGACTTAAACAAGTGAGATGACAGCTAAATAAAACAACAACAAAAAAAAAATACATTCTCAGTTTCAGTTGGGATGACAAAATATGAGAAGAACTGCAGAAGGTCCAGCTTTAAATTTACTATGAAAAGAAAGATAGAAGCCTGAACTGCAAACAATGAATCTGGCAAGAAGACTTTTCAGTGCGACACTGGATGTTCAGCACATTGTAATTTTTTAAAGCAGACTGAATTCTAAGTATGATAGTTATCTTTTTTTTAATCTTTGTAATCAAATAACCCCTCTGTTAACTACATTGTGTGTGTGTGTGTGTGTGTGTGTGTGTGTGTGTGTGTGTGTGTGTGTGTGTGTGTGTGTGTGTGTGTGTCTGTGTGTGTGTGTGTCTGTGAGTGTGTGTGTGTGTGTGTGTGTGTGTGTGTGTGTGTGTGTGTGTGTGTGTGTGTGTGTGTGTGTGTGTGTGTGTGTATAAATTGTTTAAAAGCAGATATTTTAGGTCATCTTCAGGGGGTATCACAGTCAGTAGGTCACATAACCACCACTGGTAGGTGTAAGTATCTCTTGAACTACTTTTTTTTTTTCCAGGGGAATGCATGAATGTAAGAACTGACATCCCATCATCTGATTTGTTGTCATGGCTGGTAATGTGACTGGTGTAACATATTAAACATCCATCTATTCCAGTGATCTTTTCTGCTGTCATCACCCAGATGATTGACAAAAGAAAAAGATTTATGGACACCTCTATAGTGGTTCAGACATTAGTAAACATGTCCTCAGTACTTTAAATGGTAAACATGGCACAGATCACATGTGCATTGACTGGGCTTGGCTTTCACCACCACTCACAGACAAAAAGCCACTTAGCTTTTTGCAGACATTTAACAAGGTCTTCCTAAATCCATTTGGGATGCAAAAAAATGTTTTTATTCAGGAAAAGAAGTTGTTATGTTTAATAGTATCTGTGATAGAGGCACTGTATCAGGTTTATCAAGTACCTTCAAGTCCACATCATGAAACTCCCTGTGCCTTGTACCTCTCTAACACTTAATCATTCACTACTTGGTTTTCCTGGCAGTTATTCCATCAGAGTGTAGCTTACTGATAGTTATAAAAGGATGTTACAGGAGGCTGTGTTCACCTCACTGCGTAAATTACTTACATATAATAGGTACTGACATCCTCGCTAGTCAAGAGTAAGACCTGCATCACCTAGAAAATAAGTCTGAATGCCCGACATTTGATGCTGAGGTAAAGTGCCTGAGTGTGACCCAGGCTTCTGAATAAAGCTCAGGAAGCTGGGCAGTTATACCCTAAACATATATACACAGAGAGAGAGAGAGAGATTAATATAGATATGTTTTTCCCCTTGCCTGCAAACCATTAACCTCTCTTCCTTTCCTGCCCATTCATTTCCTGGTCACACACACTGGAGCAATGAAATCCTTTGCGCATTCCTTCACAATGGATGTCTGCAGAGAGTGACAGATGTCATAGGAGAGCTCTCATTCAAGCTTTCATAGAAGGATTTTGTCATATGTTGTAACTGCAGACCCATGGCAGGTGACCAGCATGTAATACCATGCTTTAGGCATTCAAAAGTCTGTGTATGTGATCACAAGCTGCAGCATGTAGTCATGGCAAACACATGCACATCACAGCCTGATCTTTAGTGGGTGTAAATAAAGCTGTGTGCCTTGCTTCCTTCCTCCTCTCCCCCCTCCATATAAGTAAGCTGGTATTAGCGTCTCACTCCCACTCTCTCTTTTCAGATGATTGTACCAGAATCTGAGTCTTTAATCAATTCCAGGTCATCTGGCTCACACTCGGAGCCTGCAGAATATGTTATACCCTCTGTATTTTGCCTCAAGGGTATCTTATCATTAAAAAGTTGTGTAGCAGCAATTTAGTATACTGTTTACACTTTCATTACTCACTGAAGTCAGTATGTAGCTGTTAGATTATTTGCTAGCTTTATCCTGTCATTGGAAATATCCATCTATCCATCCATCCATGCTTCCATCATTCTGTTCTTCCATCCATGCATCCATCCCTCTGTCCAACCATTCATCCATCCATCCATCCTTCCATTCCTCTGTTCTTCCTTCCATGCATCCATTCTTCCATCCATCCATCTTCCTTTTCTGTGTCCATCCATCCATTCATTTCTTTACACCTCCTCCTTTTATGGACCACTGTGGTAGTGAACTGAGGAAGGCAGACCAGACTTCTTCATCCCAGCAGGTGTCTCCTCTTCATTCTATAAAGTCCTCAGGTATTTCCAGGCATCCTGAGAGTTACAGTTCCCCCAGCTTGTGCTGGGGGAATATCAGGCAACTTCACAATTGGTTGTGTCTCCTGTACCTCCTGTGGAAGGTATCCAAATCACATCCTCTCTATGTTCTAAAACCACTTCAACTGACTCATCTCAATCTAGTGGAGCAGTGGCTATATTGAGACATCATGCCAGATTTCAAGCTCTTCATTTCACCATAGACAGTACCACATGAATAAACCTTACTTTTGCCATTTGTTTTTGTTATCGGAATAATTTTGACACTACCCATGCAGTTCCTGATGGTGGGTTGAACGTTGACATAGAGTGAACCATAAATTGATCTCTTTGTCTGATAATGCAGTTTTCACTTTATCATCATAGTCCAATAAAATACTAACAGTGTTTACACTGTTGCCCCTAGCCAGAGTGAATCTCCTGATTTTGTTCGCTATCTCTCATGGACAAGGCCACAAATAGCATAAATTCTTCCACTTGAGGTAGGTGCTCCCCATAACCTGCACAGAGTAATCATTTCTCTTCAGGGAGAAAACATGACCTTTAAGTTGTTGGTATTGGTTTTCATTTCATCTGCTTCACAGTCTGCAGTAAACTGCTCCAACGTCCTTTGAAACTATGAGGACATCTTTTGCAACCTACAAAGATGCATACCTTTGTCTAAAAATGGAGTACTGTCTAGACACTACTGTGCCTTTATATCTTATCCATAAAATTCCTTACAAGCTTCGGAGGCAAAACACATCCTTGACAGTGTCTTATCTCCACGTTGAATATATTATCTCACTTAATGCCAAGAATTCAAATGCAGCTCTTTCTCATTAAGTACAAGAATGAATTGCAAGTAGCAGCAACCCTCAGAAACAGAACAGGTCTTCCAAAAACATATAGACAGTATAGGAAAACTGCCATGAGACCTCCAGTATCCATGCAATGACATGTAGATAATCTACTGTCTCCTTTGCTAAAAGTATTTCCACTAAATTCAGGATTTCCTCATAGTGTTCATTCCAGTTATTAGCTATGTCCCTGGTCAAGTTCAGCATTTCTCCACCTTTGCTGTTTTCCATCACTGCCTCCTATGGTACTGGATTGTTTTCTGGAACCTTCTTTGACTCATTCTGAAAGTCATAATCCATGTCATTACTAAACTTCTTACTCCAAGGTTTTCACATCTATGAATGCCACAAATGCTGCCTTGATGGCCCTTCAGCACGTGTTGGTCAAATCCAGGGATCCTCCCACTTGCACTGGATGAAAGGGTTCTTTCTTTAACTTGATGGTTTTTGTTACTACTGATGTCTAACAGCATACTTAGAATTACCACCATTAACAAAACTGACCACATTTTGGCCACCTCTCCTTGCCACTGCCTCTTCTATTTTGGTCTTGGAATGGCATTCATTGAAACCCCAGTTCTCCAGTTTTCCTAGATATATAGGAGCTTTTTCAGACTGAGAGTTGAAATCATGTCTCAAAGAAGTATCACTAGACATTACCAAGACACCCTAACCACATGTTTTAATTTCACAGGTCTGTCCAGCTGTTCACCTAGCCATTTGAGCCATTTTACCATTAAGTGGTGCTTACTTGACAGCTCAGCACCTCTCTTGACCCAAGCATCCAGAACATGGCCTCATGTTTGATGACACTACAAAGCCAACTGTTACTATTTAGCTTTATGTACTGTAATATCCAGTAGACATATGTGAGCATGTTTTTGTTTAAACATGATGTTTTTTTATGAAGAATTCATGAGGAGCACACAAGTCCAGAAACAGATCACATCTTGGGCTCATATTCAGCAAGCCCTTCCTGCCAGTCATGTCTTTCCATTATTCCTCATATGGGCACTGATGCATCCCAGCTGAACTACAGAATCAGTAGATGGTACCATGTCAAGTGCCTCTCCTAAAGTAGACAAAGTACACTTGTTAGCTGTTTAAAATGCACACCCAATGGAGTATTCTTATTAACTGTGTAAAACCTTTTGCACCATAAACAATGGGTACTTTATCAGTGTTGTGCAGCTGTTATCCCTTGTCAATTGTGAAAGATTGTGCTCCACATTATTAGAGCCATGAGTCACTATGAGCTATTATTGCAGGTATGGTTCTGAACTTCATACTTATTTGCTTTTGCTGTATTAAAGTACGCTTGCCAAAGATGGAACAGTTATGCAAACACATGCTCTAACAGATGTCTCTAATAATGGCAATGTATCACTGTCTCAGGTTAGTGTCTGATTGCTAGTTTACTTGCGAGGTACAGCCATTGGGCTTTTTACATTTCCAGTAGATTGCAGCATCTTTTCATCCACCAAGCGCTTCATGCTTGGCAATTTTTATTAAGCTTTTTGTCAGGGGGTAGACAGCCATGATTTACTGGGAATGGCAGTCCACAATTTTGCTCTTCCTGTCACAGTGTAGGTAACACTGACAAAGATGGTGTGTCTGACACTGCAGAGAGCAACTCCTAATTTGCAATGCTAAGAATGTTTCTAAGGGACAGGGTAACTAGAATCTGGTTGTGTTCTGCTGGCTGAGAGACCCTTGAAGCCCTTCTCTTATGAATATTTCTAATAGGTCCTGTTTCTTCATTTACTAGATTTTTGTAACTAATAAAAGTAAGAAGTATGTAGTGAGTGATTTAGGCAACATGCAAATAGCTAGATGAAATGTTTTGAAGATGTTCTAGGTGTCTTACTTGTGTGCTTGTTTATTTAATTCCTGTATCTTGTTAGTGTATTGTATGTGATGTGGCAAAATTTCTTATGCAAACAACTTACAGTTTAAAATGCTGTATTTAAATGCTTGTATTCCATTGCAGTGAATATGTGTACTAGGTTACATTCTGTTCTGTCATTCACTCAAGGTGTAGACTAATAAAACATATTTATTGATAATATAAAATAAAATTTTATTTCTGTTTCTTTAATCAGTCCTGTCTTTCACCTTTGCCTTATTCTCTATAATAGATATTATACAGATACACTTTTCACAAAGTCTTTACAAGCAATTTTATGTTCGGCTTTCTTCCAGGTCAAAGTCACAGAGTCCGTCAGCCAACAGCAGCACTTTACTTGATTCATCTGTCCTGCACACTGCTTCTCCAGACACTTTGCCAGTGTCTCCTTCTGTAGCTGTTCCACAGACATTACAAGTCCCTAACCACAATTTCCAAGGGTCTGTGTGCAGTACTACACCCAGGGCTTCTCCCACAGAGGAGAAATTGCCTTATCTTCCTCACACCCCTTTCCACCTTTTCTCTTATGACTTTGATGAACCTCCAGCAACTGCAAGAGAAACAGAGGCTGAAACAATGAGGTTAAACAGGTAGAGTTGCTAAATTGTCTTTATTATTCTAACGGGACTATTAACCTTTATAGCAAACACAAATTTACTGGATCCACTTATTTGTTTGTTTACAAGCACATTTTCTCTAATTAATTGCTTCACAGTGTTTTTTTTCATCAAAAAGTGCATGCACTAAACAGACTAACTTAGTTCAGAAGAATTATTCTTAATGTGCTGGATCATTTTTTCCTCAAATGTATATGCATTTGGCACAATTTCATGGATAAATAATGATTAGCTGAGAATGGGAGTACTGTTAAAAAGCATTTAGCTAGTCATGTGATAACAATGTTACCAGTGGCCTTGACTATTTAGTAGTTCTGCCACTCCATTTCTCAATGATCTGGCTACCTGCTGCATTTTGTAGTTAGTGTTCTCCTAGAAACCTGATTGGCTACCTGATGACTGGACAACAGTAATGCGGACCTCAAATATGGGACATACATGGCTGTGTTTCAGACTCTGCGTCATCCTATAAATTGAATAGTTTAGCTTTTCAGTAGATGGTACTGGAAATGGAAGCCATGCAGTAGTAAGAGGAGCTGTAAAAAGGTTATTTCTTTCCACCTTAATACATGTGAAAGTTGAAGCGTTTTGTAAAATTGTAGATGTCTGTAGAGTTGACCTGTTAACAAAAAAATAGTAGAAACCAAACGCCTCGCAGGTACGGTATGCTCGGCCAAACCATTACACAGTAAAACACTAGTGGCCAGCATTTGCAATATATAAACACTTCTACACAAATAAGATGAAAATAATTATTTATTTTGCATGAAATGCATCAAAATGCACTAAAATCAAATCAAACCGGTTTCGGCTGACCAGCCTTCATCAGTGAAAAGCATTTGTCATGCCATATAATTCATGAATATTTATACATAGTACCAACCAATGGAAACATGGTATAATCCATTTCAAACAAGAAGTTGCAATAACATTCGAATCACTATATAACAATAATATAGTAGAGGCATTGTAAAGTATATAATAGTAAATCGTTAAAGTATGTGACAGACTGATACAGATTCTTGCCAAAAATACAGAATATAATAATAATAATATGTATATTAAATTACACATAATCTTAGTATTATACAGACCCCTAATGAGAGGTTCCGTCTAAAAGACCCAAAAGGATCCTACAGTAACAGCATACAATTTAAGGTAACCACAAAATCACCAGAAACAATTATTAACAAATATGTGAATACGTGATATACTAATATAAAGTTTTTTATCAAAAACATACATGTCTGTAGAGCTGACCTGTTGACAACAAAAATGACAGAAGGATAGAGCATTTGTGACAGTGTTGACTTGAATTCAGCATGTTGCCTCCTTGCCATTAAACCATCGTGTGAGAAGGGAATGGTTGGGGACACTAACCAGTTTGCCTTTCTTGGGGTAAGGTTGGGCTGAAGAGCTTTTTATTCTTGTTGCAACTGCGACCTTAGAGAAAAAGGAGCACTGAACAGAGAAATGAAGAAGTTCATGGGGGGCCTTCATTTCCACATCCAGTGAACACCTGATTAAGTACAGTAAGAATCTGTATAAGGTAAAAAAGAAAGGGACAAGCTGTTTACTGTAGATGCAGGCTTTAGGATCAGAAATGTAGCTGGCGAATCCAAAAAAAAAAAGACTTCATCTTTTACTATAGAAAGCTAGCTAGTATTTTTGTACTAATCTGCTTCCTACAGAATGCAAATTCATGCCCCCCTCAGCTCTTCCATTGAAGGAAAATCAAGCAAAACAAAACAAAAAAAAGAAAAAAGAACCTTGGCTTTTACTGTAGAAAGACAATTGCTACTTTTGTACCATTCGGCTTACTACAACAGCCAAATCCAAACCCCTCTCAGCTCTTCAAGTGAAGAATCAAAAAACAGTACAGAAAAAGATGAATGCAAGAATTCTCGATCATGCCCCCTAGGATTACAGTATATATGCAAGTAGGTTAAAGAAATAGGCCACCCCACAGTATATTGACTTTGCTGTTTATGTCTTAACTAATTCATTTTCCCTTCAGGTGGAGTTAATGGGCCCAGAATTGATTATGGATAGATAATCATGCTGGGTGGTCAGCTGGATTGGTTTGGGAGTGAGTACAAATATGTGAGGAATCCCTGTAGTCATCTGTTTTGCACATGCAGTAATCCGGTTTTGGAACATCCATTTTCACAAAGTAAAACTCAGCTGAGAAACTGAAAAAAAATCTATAATTTCAATGTCTCTTGATGTTCTGTACAATACTAATACATCGGAATAATTCAGTGCTTCATAGTATATTTAATTTGTTACACCCTAACTGGCCATGATGGGAACTGCCATACTGATGTGATTTTTGTATTTCATTGTAGTCTTTTTCTTCCAACAGTGCAGTTTGTTTCACCATACCATAACACCACTTACAATACTCCTGTCTAATTACATTTGTCTTTGCTGACTTAGCCTTATCATACCTCTCAATTTTCCAGATTATTGCAAAATTTCCAGGTTGTTGCCTCATAATTTTGGTCTGTTCCTCATAAAACGTAGTTTTTTGGCAAATCACTGAATATTGAAGTCATTAAATAATAACAGACATTAGAGTTTCTGACCTTATTTCTTCAGAAAATGATTGCTAACACAAAGCCTGTTATTGTAGAAAAAAGTTTATAAGAGTAATATTTAAAATCTATAGCTATTTTTGGACTTTTTGTCCTACCATTATTTTTGCTTCGTGCAAATTTCTTGCACTAAGGGGTTGAGAGGTATGCTTCTCATTGAAGAAAAGTATCCTGCCTTTATTGTCAGTTATTTAATGAAACCACCTTATTAATTTATATATAAATGTACATAATTTTGAAGCTGCAGCTTTTTTGCTAGTTGAATGTAAAAGAATTGTGAAATTGCATTCCATGACAAATTTTCCTTTTTTTTCAGTTTTCGAAAAAAAAAATAATATACAATTAGGCATTCAAATGTCTAAGCTGTAAAATTGCTATACTGCTGCCCATCTCTCTTCTAACAGGAATATAGAACTACAGGCCACCATGTTTAGAGAGCCCTGTCTAGTGTTCCATAACAAATGGTTCAAGTCTTAGAACAAATCCTGCATTTATGCTAAAAGTAATGAATGAATTCTTATTTTAACCGGCTATTCAGCTCCCTGTTTTCTTCCACAATTCCCAGAACAATGGAGAAATGATTCTTCAATCCTTACATGTTAACCAGTGAAGTAAGATACTACCTAGATAAAATAAAGAATATCAGAACATCATATCAGCTGTTTGTGTCTTTTGCATCATGTAAGACGATAAAAACAGTTTCCAAGCAGGCAGTTTATAAGTGTCCTTTCCATTACATTTTATCCTGTTGCTGTCATCATGAAAAGAAGTTGGAAAGGACTATGAGAGAACAAAGCACTAGGGATAAAGCAGCCACTGTGGGCTTTCCAAAGGAGATCTACGTGCCCAAGCTTTGCTTGAAGCAGCTACCTGACCATTGGTTCATACCATTTCCAATTATAACAGGTTCACACAATTTACAATTATGTCAGACAACACATTGCTTCCACAGCTAATGCTGAATTTGCAACTGCCATTCTACAGGGTTTGCTGCAGGCAAACACTTCCAGTCAGACAGCCCTTAGCCATGTAAGCTCTGATTATAATTAGTAAGGCCTGCAACAGTGTTGTATGTGAAGAACATAATACAGTTGTGTAAGGACGCACCATGAAATTTGGCATTACAGCAGATCATTAGTATGGTATTGGTTCCTCTTCATCATCCTATCCTGCTGTTTTTGGGCATCATGGGTTGGAATGATGTACAATCTCCCCATGCAACTACCCCTTAATCTTTCTTAGGATCTCAGGGCTGGTCAGGCCTGGGTAGATATAGGGAATCTTGTTTCTTTAAGCTCTTGATCAATAGCATTTTCACTTATATTACTACATCGATAGATTCCTTAGGAACATGATTAGAGCTCTGTTATACTGGATACCCCATGGGTTATCCTGGCAAAAAAAAAATAATAGCACAGATAGATGTCAACATTTTACAAGGAATGTCCTGGTTTCCATAGGAGGCAGATATGCACTAGGCCTAGAGGGAAAAATGGGATGAGCTACGGAAGTCAGGGCAGACATTGGGCTGTCTTTGTCTGAAGTTACAGGAGTAGGCACTTCTGTGACAATGATCTACTCTTACTCAGACATCTACTACTGTAAGTTCTTACAGAACTGCACTTTCTAAGGCTTTATATATAAGACTAGTAGGCCTATAGTTACCAGGGTGTCATGGGGCAAATCTTCTGAAGAGATACATCTATGGCACTTCTCCAATCTTCATCTACAAAGCATGTGGAGAGATTAAGGTTGAAGGGGTTGAGCAATGTGATACTTGATAACTCCAAGCAGATATCCTGGAATATTGTTGTAATATTGTTGGGGCCCATGAAGTTAATGTAGTTTTAGAGAGTACTGATGTAAAATTAATATAGGGCAATTACAAGTGGGATAGTAAGGGAAAGAAAATGAAGGTCAGTGAGACATGTGGCAGCTAGAAAGATGGAGCTACGTATATCAGTCAAGATATTTTCTGTTGGTTCTGAGTTGGAGAGTGATGTGCATTGGAGGTAAGTTTGGTGTGGGACTAGCTACTACTTAATTTACTTATGTAGCTGATGAAAGCCTAGTGGTTATCCTCAACTAGCTTTGTAGTCCCTGATGGTACACCTGAATGTCTTGCTTAATGCTTTCAGATGGCATCTGTAGTGAAGATGGGAGTACTTTTTGCAGAGAGCCATCATTTTATTTCTCTAGAATTGATTTATATGAGAGTTCCACCATATAAGAGTACATCTAAATTTCTTACAGTTCTTGTAGTGGATGGGAACAGTCTCTTCAGTGTATAGTTTTGAAGAAGCCCACTTTCCACTTCCACTGCTTATTATAAATAACAAGTCAGAATGTGGTTGAACAGAGCTCATTGGTTAAGTTGGTTCCCCCAGTAATTATTAAGAAAACAGATCAAGTTCAAGGACTGGAAACTGGGGTGTCAACTTTAGATGGGACCTGGACGGACTGATTCTCATAAATTATTACAGGGAATATTAAACTAAAGTGACTGCTAGAGAATTAGTGAATTAGTCTTGTAGTCAAAGACAGCATTAAAGTTCAGGAAACTTGGTTGAGAGAAGAACTCCAGGAATGCACCATCTTAAAGAAGGGAGAAATCGCCCTAAAGAATTGAATCATTTTTGGCAAACAATTAGAAATTACACCAGCAATGATTTCCTATGGGGAAAAGCATTAGGCTGTTTGTCTTTTTTTATGTGGGCTACTGATGCTGCATCAACTTCACCTCGAACATGTGTATGGAAGCTGAACTGTAATCATTTGTGTGACTGCAGCATCAGGAATATGTTTTGGAAACCTGTCCCTTCTGTCATTATCTTCTCAGCTTTTCTCAGTCTAATCCACGAGATGTTTTGTCATTCAGTTTAAGGAAAAGGCTTAAACATGCATAATTCCAGAAGCAAATTCCATAAATCGAGAACAGTAATAAAACTGGCTTGGATTACATCCAGTTAAATCTAAAGAATGCTTCATTATTGTTGAAAATAAAATTAAAAAGCTTTCAGAAAGTGTGTTGCAGCATGCAAAACTTGTCTGTTTAATGTGTGTGTGTGTCTTGTTGATTTTAGTGAGTGTTTTTAGACCTATTTTTTCTTGTTCTTCTTCTTGTAAGATTTAAGTATTTCAATTGGGCAAAATATTATTAATAACTAGTTAGACTCAAGGACTCGAAGACATGAGACTAGCTAAGACTGCATGTGCAAAAGTTATGGTTTTGTAGCTTGCTTGTAAGAAGTGAAAGGATAAGAAGTGACTTGTGTCTGGCATACAAGGCATCCTCTGATCCATTACTGATGGATTTACTGCACACCAACAAGTCAAATGGCATCAGAAATACTCAGTCCAGGGATCCACACCTCTTCTGCAACATCACCAGAATTGTTATAGGTCACTGAGGATATGACTGCCATGGAACAGACTACCCTTCCACATAAAACAAAGTTCATCCCTGTCCATTTTCAAGTGCAACTTAGATCTATGGATGAGAAACAGAAAATTTAACCCAGGTTTGCTTAATGGACACAGGCAGCACCTAAATGCTTTATGCCATGTATGTGTCTCCTGAAATTATCTATGGTGTGATTACAGTTATTTACATTAGGGGTAATATATAATTATTGACCATAGGATGGGTAAGGTCAATCTGTAACCAAATGGGATAGGTTATTTTAAGCACAAAAGAGAAATTAACTAGGCTTAAAATGGCCCGCAAGGCAGCTAGCCTAGTTCTTACCTATAAACCTATAATATCAGCTCATATTTGGGACTCAAACCCAAGACCACAAGTATACAATGCTATTTAACTGTCACTGAACTGGCAGGAGCATTGAACAAATGGATCACTATCACTACAATGGGGCCAATAAGAGCCTTTGTCCATATAGACGTTGTATTTTCCATTAAGAGCTTAAGGCTTTTAGGTAGGAGCACCCCCAGCATGGTGATTAAGGTCAGATTACAACACACACACACACACACACACACACCCCTACAGAGAAAGCTTAGTCACTCTTAGAATCATAGACGTGAAAGGATAATATTAGCATTTATTTGGGACTTGAACCCAAGACCTCTAACAAACTATTTGCCTATTTCAGTATATTACATAACTGTTTCAGTATGAGATGTGGGGTTCTGTGTTGCCTATATCTAATGCAGCGTGCAACAGTTAGGTTCTGATGTGGCATATAACTGGTTTTGAATGCTCTGTGTTTGTGGCCATTGAGCAAAGAATTGTCTTCTGGGTGGAGTTTCAAGTAAACCAACAATCCCAAAAGGTACCAGAAGAAGTAATAAAATAAAGAAACAGGAGCTTAATCCTTTTGCTCCCTGACTTCAGTTTTTTCTGGGTTGAGTTTCTCATGTACAGAGCTCTGTACTGATTGGGTCTTGCTCACTACGTAAGAAGCTAGCTAACTGCATGTACATGTCTCATAGTGCTTTCTTTTAATTCCCAGAGCCATCTAAAAACCCGATTGTTTGCTTTAGCAGAACAAATAACACTTAACATGTATTTTGAGATCTTTTTAAAGTACTTGCAGTTTCTCATAGTCTTGTTATGTTTGTTGTAGTGTGTATTTTATTTCTTGTTTGTATTTTGTTTTGTAATCTCATTACTTTGTCTATTTTGGTCCTAATCACTGCTTTTGCTTGAAATTGTAACAGTACACTTTCACTTAACTTTATTTTATTTTAAATGTTTTGTACTATAAATTGTGTTGCTCTGAATTTCCCATTGAGACAAAGTTTTACTGATACCTTGCAGAATTTTTCAGACCTGGAAGTACAGCATTCCTTTAAGAGAAAACAAGCCTATTTTTTTCAGACACTTCATGCCCCCTGCCTCATTTCATATCTCTCATTTTTATTTATTTTTCAATTACTTGTGCCTTTTTATAGTCCCTTAGATTTTCTGATAATAATATTAGATATTTTAACAGACCTTTTAAATTATTAAAGACTGGGTTACATTCTTGAGTATCAGCAATGCTTTGTCTTGTCTCATCTCAGTTGTCTTCGGTCTTTTTCTTTTCCTGAATGTTTATATATTTTTTCCTACCTGTCTCCTCCTTACAGTCGGTCAGAATCTTCCTACATGGGCAAGTACTCTGATTCCTGTGATCCTTACTTTTACAGGTCTCTTTCTTCATGTAGGTGGGTAATGTTTTTTTTTTCTCTCTTGTTTTCTCCTTACTCTGCTGTTTCCCTCTTGCATCCCTTCTGGCTCCTTTTGTCTGGTTGTGGTACCTAAGCATGTGCATTACATGTGCTTTAAAGATGCATTGTTGAATTATGTGTGCTGTCTGTTAAATTAATCTGACTCTGACAGTGTGTGTGAAGAGGATGAGGAGATTCCAAGATCTGGATGGGAGGAATTTAAGTAATATTATATGAAATTTACGTAGTGTAGTAAAGAAGATGTAACAAAAATGCTGTACAAATGTGGCGATGTGACATACTGTTTATATACATTGCACTAGCTTATCCTCTTATTTAATTTAGTCCTTTTCAGTATTCTTAATATTTCTTGTGATTCCACTCTTGTGATTCTTTGTTATGTAGCTCCAGTCTATCTGGCCTAGTAAATTTCCACAGGATATAGTGAAGATCAAATGAAGTCATAATAAAACTGTACTCTTTCCTTGTCCGACCCATCATTGCATTCAGTACCTCCTTTGGTATGACACAGCCAGCATATTGCTGATGTGGAAAAGCCCCATAGATTTCTACCCCAGAAGATTTAAGGCCCTAAATCCATTAAATATCCCAGTATATTAGAAGAACTCTCCTTAGACTCACTGGCCTACTGTTTCCTCTGAGGTGACCTGTCTGTTGGGTTTTTGAGCCATGAGAGACCAAGTCTATTTGCTCATGTATTTTTCATAAGATCGATAATACATGCCAGAGGAATCTATATCTACACCAGAAAATAAGCAATACTTACTTAAGGGAAAGGTTCCTAACCCAATGTAGTCTCAGCTTGTGGAGTACTCTACTGTTACAGGTCAAACAAAGTACTACCTTGGCTACCTTTAAGGCTAGTCCTGATGTTTGGATGGGTAGATAGAAATTTACTTGTGGGTTATCATGTAGGCCTTGCTTGATTTCAAAGATGAGTACTCTTAAGTGATCGAAAAGACTGGAAAGAACCTTTAAGTGTGCCTGTCTAATGCTATATATGGCTAAGCATGTTATGGTCCGTAGTCACTTGCTTATTGCTGTTCCTGTGTTCCCAATGGTACTCCATTTTACTTTCGGTTGTTTAAAACAGAAACTGCATTCAAGTGATACTTAATTGTTGGCTCTCCAATTATTTTCTGGTAAAATGTCTGATATTCAGTTACTTTTAGCCAATACTCAAGAGCAGAGAAAATGAACAGTGGAGATCCCTTTATGAGGTATTGTACTTGGTGGGATTTGCTCATACATATGTTTTTTGACAAACAGTCCACAGTCACCAGTCAATGTCACAGAGATTTTAGCTCTGGCTTCATTGGTAATGATCCAAGTGCAGTTGTCAAAATGGTGGTCAGAAAGACAGGAACTGAGTAGCCAGTGGCAACTGACTCATCATGCTGTTAGGTAGGGAAGGGACAGAATTAGAGGACACTGGCTGCTGAATCCCCTAGACCAGCTTTTGCCTAGGCTGGGAGACTTACTACAGGCAAAATAGGCCCATGTGTGAACCTGCTTGGTGTGCATGAAGACCAGCATTATGCTGGTTGTCTATCCCCTGCTAAACTAGTACTGGAGAAAAAAATCACTCTGAAGGAAAGAAAAGGTAACTGCTCTGCAGCAGTCATTATACATACCAGTCAAATACAGGGGAACTGCTTGATTAAATCAGGGGAGTCTGACTAGGTGGATGTGATCTTTCCTCATTCATTCCGTCAGACTCCAGAGTAATGGGATGGTGTAGTTTTTCTCAAAGTTTTGACCATAATTAGGCAACTCCTTCTGTTTTGACATGCCAGAAATGTTTTTTGTGCCTTGAGCTTTATATGTGCACTACCATGCTCAATAAGGTTTGTAAGGGAATGCACACAAAAGATTTGCCCTTTTGCATTGTCACACAGAATGAAAGCCTAGTATCAGTTTGAAAGGAAATTGTTGGAAGAAATCTCTTCTGCCATGCAGATCTTTGTATGAAGCCAACTACCAAACTTTCATTCTGGCTTCAGTGCCTCCCCCACTGATCTTAATGCCCATGTCTAATAGATTTCATGGTTCTGTGAGTGCTACATTAACTTTGTGGCACAGGTACTGTAACACAACCTGTCAATTTTTACTGCTACCAGCATGCCATGTGCCAGCTCACTTTGCTACATAATAAACCAGAAAGCAGAATGAACGCTACTCAATTTATTGTGACCAAAATATTTTGATCTGATCTGGCTCCAACTGGGCTGCCTTAGCCATCTAACCACTAAGTGCTCACTGGTAAGCACAACAATCCACAACTGTGACTCCATAAGTGGATTACAGGAGGCCTCTTCTTGGTAAGGTTCTCAGTTTCTTTAACTGAATGATTATAGGAGCATTCTGGATATCTCTTAGTCTTGCCGTTCCACTTAGATGAGTTTGCTAATTGCATTCCTGCGAAGAGTGTAACCTCAGAACAATGTAGCTGTAAGGATCACCTGGGCAAAGAAATCCCTCCATTACAATAAGGTCATGATCCCAGGGCGGGTAAAGAATGA